>NW_026868654.1:0-27500 GCF_020745735.1 Hemiscyllium ocellatum | reverse complement strand
GTCAGAGTCTCGGACACTTCCTCCTGGAAATACAGAGCTGGGGGACGCAGGGTCACCCGGGGAGGCACTGGGAACACAAACAAGGGGATAAAACATTCCCCATCGCTCTCAGGGAGAGATCTGTACACTGACTGGTGTCTCTCAGTCCCCCCTCTCTCTCTCAGGGAGATATCTGTACACTGACTGGTGTCTCTCAGTCCCCTCTCTCTCTCTCAGGGAGATATCTGTACACTGACTGGTGTCTCTCAGTCCCCCCTCTCTCTCAGGGAGATATCTGTACACTGACTGGTGTCTCTCAGTCCCCTCTCTCTCTCTCTCAGGGAGATATCTGTACACTGACTGGTGTCTCTCAGTCCCCTCTCTCTCTCTCTCTCAGGGAGATATCTGTACACTGACTGGTGTCTCTCTCAGTCCCCCCTCTCTCAGGGAGATATCTGTACACTGACTGGTGTCTCTCAGTCCCCTCTCTCTCTCTCAGGGAGATATCTGTACACTGACTGGTGTCTCTCAGTCCCATCTCTCTCAGGGAGATATCTGTACACTGACTGGTGTCTCTCAGTCCCCCCTCTCTCTCAGGGAGATATCTGTACACTGACTGGTGTCTCTCAGTCCCCCCTCTCTCTCAGGGATATATCTGTACACTGACTGGTGTCTCTCAGTCCCCTCTCTCTCAGGGAGATATCTGTACACTGACTGGTGTCTCTCAGTCCCCACTCTCTCTCAGGGAGATATCTGTACACTGACTGGTGTCTCTCAGTCCCCTCTCTCTCTCAGGGAGATATCTGTACACTGACTGGTGTCTCTCAGTCCCCTCTCTCAGGGGAGATATCTGTACACTGACTGGTGTCTCTCAGTCCCTCTCTCTCAGGGAGATATCTGTACACTGACTGGTGTCTCTCAGTCCCCCCTCTCTCTCAGGGAGATATCTGTACACTGACTGGTGTCTCTCAGTCCCCCCTCTCTCTCAGGGAGATATCTGTACACTGACTGGTGTCTCTCAGTCCCCTCTCTCTCTCAGGGAGATATCTGTACACTGACTGGTGTCTCTCAGTACCCCCCCCCTCTCTCTCTCTCAGGGAGATATCTGTACACTGACTGGTGTCTCTCAGTCCCCTCTCTCTCAGGGCGATATCTGTACACTGACTGGTGTCTCTCAGTCCCCCCTCTCTCACTCAGGGAGATATCTGTACACTGACTGGTGTCTCTCAGTCCCCCTCTCTCTCTCTCAGGGAGATATCTGTACACTGACTGGTGTCTCTCAGTCCCCTCTCTCTCTCTCAGGGAGATATCTGTACACTGACTGGTGTCTCTCAGTCCCCCCTCTCTCTCAGGGAGATATCTGTACACTGACTGGTGTCTCTCAGTCCCCCCTCTCTCTCAGGGAGATATCTGTACACTGACTGGTGTCTCTCAGTCCTCTCTCTCTCTCAGGGAGATATCTGTACACTGACTGGTGTCTCTCAGTCCCCTCTCTCTCTCAGGGAGATATCTGTACACTGACTGGTGTCTCTCATTCCCTCTCTCTCAGGGAGATATCTGTACACTGACTGGTGTCTCTCAGTCCCCTCTCTCTCTCAGGGAGAATCTGTACACTGACTGGTGTCTCTCAGTACCCCCCCATCTCTCTCTCTCTCAGGAGATATCTGTACACTGACTGGTGTCTCTCAGTCCCCTCTCTCTCAGGGCGATATCTGTACACTGACTGGTGTCTCTCAGTCCCCCTCTCACTCAGGGAGATATCTGTACACTGACTGGTGTCTCTCAGTCCCCCCTCTCTCTCTCTCAGGGAGATATCTGTACACTGACTGGTGTCTCTCAGTCCCCTCTCTCTCTCAGGGAGATATCTGTACACTGACTGGTGTCTCTCAGTCCCCTCTCTCTCTCTCTCAGGGAGATATCTGTACACTGACTGGTGTCTCTCAGTCCCCCCTCTCTCTCAGGGAGATATCTGTACACTGACTGGTGTCTCTCAGTCCCCCCTCTCTCTCTCTCAGGAGATATCTGTACACTGACTGGTGTCTCTCAGTCCCCCCTCTCTCTGGGAGATATCTGTACACTGACTGGTGTCTCTCAGTCCCCTCTCTCTCTCCCTCTCAGGGAGATATCTGTACACTGACTGGTGTCTCTCAGTCCCCCCTCTCTCTCTCCCTCTCAGGGAGATATCCGTACGCTGAGCCGTACGTACTCACGATCTCGACGGACACTGTCTGCTGGGCGCTGTGTTCCGGTCCACGCACCGTGCAGATGTAGATCCCCTCGTCCTTGACGGAGATTCCCGGGAGGCGCAACGAGGCGTTCCCGTCCTCCCACAGGGCGTCCAGCTCCATCCGCGCCCCCTCCCTCTCGGCTGTGCCCTCCCCCTCCTTGACGCTGTAGACGACGCTCCCCTTCCCCTTGTGCTGTCTCCGCCACTCCAGCGCCACCTCACGGGGGTCAGCGCCTTCGAACCCGCAGTCCAGCTGGACCGTCGCTTGGAGAGGGGTCCTGATCTCCGTCGTCCGGGAATACACCAGGAATTCGACTGCGGGAGACGCCAAGGGGGGTTAGATATCTCTCCCGCTCTGCACCGTTCCCCAATGGACCCCAAACCCCTTCCCCGTTCCCTCCCGCTCTGCACCGTCCCCCGATGGACCCCAAACCCCTTCCCCGTTCCCTCCCGCTCTACACCGTCCCCCCAATGGACCCCAAACCCCTTCCCCGTTCCCTCCCGCTCTACACCGTCCCCCCAATGGGACCCCAAACCCCTTCCCCGTTCCCTCACACCGTCCCCCCCATGGGACCCCAAACCCCTTCCCCGTTCCCTCCCGGTCTGCACCGTCCCCCAGTGGACCCCAAACCCCTTCCCTGTTCCCTCCCGCTCTACACCGTCCCCCCAATGGGACCCCAAACCCCTTCCCCGTTCCTTCTCACTGTACACCATCCCCCAATGGACCCCAAACCCCTTCCCTGTTCCCTCCCGCTCTGCACCGTCCCCCAATGGACCCCAAACCCCTTCCCCGCTCACTACCGCTCTACACCGTCCCCCAATGGACCCCCAAACCCCTTCCCCGTTCCCTCCCGCTCTACACCGTCCCCCAATGGACCCCAAACCCCTTCCCCGTTCCCTCCCGCTCTACACCGTCCCCCAATGGACCCCAAACCCCTTCCCTGTTCCCTCCCGCTCTGCACCGTCCCCCAAAAGACCCCAAACCCCTTCCCCGTTCCCTCCCGCTCTACACCGTCCCCCAATGGACCCCAAACCCCTTCCCCGTTCCCTCCCGCTCTACACACCGTCCCCCCATGGACCCCAAACCCCTTCCCCGCTCACTACCGCTCTACACCGTCCCCCAATGGACCCCAAACCCCTTCCCCCGTTCCCTCCCGCTCTACACCGTCCCCCCAATGGACCCCAAACCCCTTCCCCGTTCCCTCCCGCTCTACACCGTCCCCCCATGGACCCCAAACCCTTCCCCGTTCCCTCCCGCTCTACACCGTCCCCCCAATGGACCCCAAACCCCTTCCCCCGTTCCCTCCCGCTCTACACCGTCCCCCCAATGGACCCCAAACCCCTTCCCCGTTCCCTCCCGCTCTACACCGTCCCCCCAGTGGGACCCCAAACCCCTTCCCCGTTCCCTCCCTCTCTACACCGTCCCCGATGGACCCCAAACCCCTTCCCCGTTCCCTCCCACCGTCCCCCAATGGGACCCCCAACCCTTGGGTCTTACCCCTGACCTCGATGGTTCCGGTGACACTCAGGACCACTCCGAGTTTCTCGTTGACCTCCCTCGTCACTCGCACCTCAGGGGCCACCGGTGTTGACCTCAGGACCATCGCCAGGCCGAGGGAAGATCCCGCCAGGCGCACGCTGGCGCCGAAGGTGGGCGCGGGGCCCACCCCTCCCTCGCCCTCACCCTCGCCGTCGCCCGGGCTCTCCAAGGCACTGATCTCGCAGGTCACCTGCTGGCCCTCGCACTCCGCGTGGAGGAGGAGCGCCGCGTAGGGGATGGGCAACTCGGAGGCTGGAGGGGAACGAGGCAGTGGGTGAGGGGGGCGGGGGACGGGGGGGTGAACAGAGGAGCGGAGGGGAGTGAGCGGGACGGCGAGGGAGGCCGAGGGCGCGGGGGGAGAGGGCTCACTCGGTCCATCACTCACTCCCTCACTCACCCCCTCACTCACTCACTCACTCCCTCACACACTCTCACACCCTCCCTCACTCACTCACACCCTCACTCACCCCCTCACTCACTCCCTCACTCACTCACCCACCCCCTCACTCACTCCCTCACTCCCTCACTCCTTCACTCACTCCTTCACTCACTCCCTCACTCACTCCCTCACTCAACCACTCAGTCCTTCACTCACTCACTCATTCCCTCCCTCCCTCCCTCACTCACTCCATCATCACTCACTCACTCCCTCACACACCCACTCACAACCTCACACACTCACACCCTCACACCCTCCCTCCCTCACTCACTCCCTCACTCACTCCCTCACTCACTAACACCCTCCCTCCCTCACTTACACCCTAACTCAATAACACCCCCACTCCCTCCCTCATTCACACACTCCCTCACTCACTCACACACTCACTCACTCCCTCACTCACTAACACCCTCCCTCAATCACTCACTCACCCAATCAACCCTCACTCACTCACACCCTCACTCCTCCCTCACTCACTCCCTCCCTCACTAACACCCTCCCTCACTCACTAACACCCTCCCTCACTCACTCACTCCCTCACTCACTCAAACCCTCACTCACTCAAACCCTCACTCACTCACTCACTCACAGTCTCACTCCCTCACACACTCACTCACTTACTCCCTCACACACTCCCTCACTCACTCAAACCCTCACTCACTCAAACCCTCACTCACACTTTCACTCACTCCCTCACTCCTTCACTCAATCCTTCACTCACTCCCTCACTCAACCACTCACTCCATCACTCACTCACTTATTCCCTCCCTCCCTCCCTCCCTCACTCACTAACACCGTCCCTCACTCACTCACTCCCTCACTCACTTACACCCTAACTCACTAACATCCCCACTCCCTCCCTCACTCACACACTCCCTCCTTCACTCCCTCCCTCACTCACTCCCTCACTCACTCACTCCCTTACTCATTCACTCCCTCACTCACTCCCTCATTCACTAACACCCTCCCTCAATCACTCACTCCCTCACTCACACCCCCACTCACTCACACCCTCCCTCACTCCTTCACTCACTCACTCCCCTCCCTCCCTCACTCACTAACACGGTCCCTCACTCAATCTATCACTCACTCACTACCACCCTCACTCACCCCCTCCCTCCCTCCCTCGCTCACATCCTCAGTCACTCACACCCTCACTCACTCACCCACTCACACCCTCAGTCACTAACACCCTCCCTCAATCACTCCCTCACTCACTCACCCACTCACACCCTCAGTCACTAACACCCTCCCTCAATCACTCCCTCACTCACTCACCCACTCACACCCTCAGTCACTAACACCCTCCCTCAATCACTCCCTCACTCACTCACCCACTCACACCCTCAGTCACTAACACCCTCACTCACTCCCTCACTCACTAACACCCTCCCTCAATCACTCCCTCACTCACTCACCCACTCACACCCTCAGTCACTAACACCGTCCCTCCCTCCCTCCCTCGCACCCTCCCTCCCTCCCTCCCTCACCGGTAGCCTCGAAGATGAGGTGCTGGCGATCCTCCTCGCGAACGGTGTAGTCAGTCCAGGCCGCGGTATCCTCCTCTCTCGACACGGGGACCTGTCGCAGGACGAGGAGGGAGCCTTCCCTCGAGAACCCTACGCCCAGCCCTCGGACGCCTCCAAATCCTACATCTACGTAGCCGCACTCCAGGACGATGTCCACCAGGGGGAGCTGGCTCTCCAACCGGGCCTCCAACACCAACACTACAACAACAAACACCGTAAGGCTCCCTCTACACTGTCCCCCCCACTCCCAGGGACAGGGGGTTAGATACAGGGTAAAGCTCACTCTACACCGTCCCCCACTTCCAGGGACAGGGGGTTAGATACAGAGTAAAGCTCACTCTACACCGTTCCCAGGGACAGAGGGTTAGATACAGAGTAAAGCTCCCTCTACACCGTCCCCCCCCACTCCCAGGGACGGGGGTTAGATACAGAGTAAAGCTCCCTCTACACCATCCCCCTACTCCCAGGGACAGGGGGTTAGATACAGAGTAAAGCTTCCTCTACACTGTTCCCAGGGACAGGGGGTTAGATACAGAGTAAAGCTCCCTCTACACCATCCCCCACTCCCAGGGACAGGGGGTTAGATACAGAGTAAAGCTCCCTCTACACCGTTCCCCACTCCCAGGGACAGGGGGTCAGATACAGAGTGAAGCTTCCTCTACATCGTTCCCCACTCCCAGGGACAGGGGGTCAGATACAGAGTGAAGCTTCCTCTACACCGTCCCCAGGGACAGGGGGGTTAGATACAGGGTAAAGCTCCCTCTACACCGTCCCCCCACTCCCAGGGACAGGGGGTTAGATACAGAGTAAAGCTCCCTCTACACCGTACCCCCACTCCCAGGGACAGGGGGTTAGATACAGGGTAAAGCTCCCTCTACACCGTCCCCCCAACTCCCAGGGACAGGGGGTTAGATACAGAGTAAAGCTCCCTCTACACCGTACCCCCACTCCCAGGGACAGGGGGTTAGATACAGGGTAAAGCTCCCTCTACACCGTCCCCCCAACTCCCAGGGACAGGGGGTTAGATACAGAGTAAAGCTCCCTCTACACCGTCCCCCACTCCCAGGGACAGGGGGTTAGATACAGGGTAAAGCTCCCTCTACACCGTTCCCCCCACTCCCAGGGACAGGGGGTTAGATACAGAGTAAAGCTCCCTCTACACCGTTCCCAGGGACAGAGGGTTAGATACAGAGTAAAGCTCCCTCTACACCGTCCCCACCACTCCCAGGGACAAGTGGGTTAGATAGAGAGTAAAGCTCCCTCTACACCATCCCCCACTCCCAGGGACAGGGGGTTAGATACAGAGTAAAGCTCCCTCTACACCATCCCCAGGGACAGGGGGTTAGATACAGGGTAAAGCTTCCTCTACACAGTCCCCCCACTCCCAGGGACAGGGGGGTTAGATACAGAGTAAAGCTACCTCTACACCGTCCCCCAACTCCCAGGGACAGGGGGTTAGATACAGGGTAAAGCTCCCTCTACACCGTCCCCCCCACTCCCAGGGACAGGGGGTTAGATACAGAGTAAAGCTCCCTCTACACCGTCTCCCCACTCCCAGGGACAGGGGGTTAGATACATAGTAAAGCTCCCTCTACACCGTCTCCCCACTCCCAGGGACAGGGGGTTAGATACAGAGTAAAGCTCCCTCTACACCGTCCTCCCACTCCCAGGGATAGGGGGTTAGATACAGAGTAAAGCTCCCTCTACACCGTTCCCAGGGACAGAGGGTTAGATACAGAGTAAAGCTCCCTCTACACCATCCCCCCACTCCCAGGGACAGGGGGTTAGATACAGAGTAAAGCTCCCTCTACACCCTCCCCCCCACTCCCAGGGACAGGGGGTTAGATACAGAGTAAAGCTCCCTCTACACCGTCTCCCTACTCCCAGGGACAGGGGGTTAGATACAGAGTAAAGCTCCCTCTACACCGTCCCCCCCACTCCCAGGGACAGGGGGTTAGATACAGAGTAAAGCTCCCTCTACACCGTCCCCCCACTCCCAGGGACAGGGGGGTTAGATACAGAGTAAAGCTCCCTCTACACCGTCCCCCCACTCCCAGGGACAGGGGGTTAGATACAGAGTAAAGCTTCCTCTACACTGTCCCCAGGGACAGGGGGTTAGATACAGAGTAAAGCTCCCTCTACACCGTCCCCCCACTCCCAGGGACAGGGGGGTTAGATACAGAGTAAAGCTCCCTCTACACCGTCCCCCCACTCCCAGGGACAGGGGGTTAGATACAGAGTAAAGCTCCCTCTACACTGTCCCCAGGGACAGGGGGTTAGATACAGAGTAAAGCTCCCTCTACACCGTCCCCCCACTCCCAGGGACAGGGGGGTTAGATACAGAGTAAAGCTCCCTCTACACCATCCCCCCCACTCCCAGGACAGGGGGTTAGATACAGAGTAAAGCTCCCTCTACACCGTACCCCACTCCCAGGGACAGGGGGTTAGATACAGAGTAAAGCTCCCTCTACACCGTCCCCCCCACTCCCAGGGACAGGGGGGTTAGATACAGGGTAAAGCTCCCTCTACACTGGGCCTGGGGAGTGAGGCCCTGACTCACGGAGGATGCAGAGACAGATGAGGGGCTCCATGGTCCTGGAACACGGCGAGGGGCCGAATGGCTGTCCCTGCTGTTCCTGATCGCTCACTCACATTTTCATTTTCACTTTCACTCTCTCCAGCTCCTCCCAGACCCTCCCCCGTCTCCACCCCCCTCTCTCTCTCCGTCACACTCTCTCTCTCTCTCTGTCTCTCTCTCTCCCTCGTCTCTCTCTGTCTCTGTCTCTCTCTCTCGCTCTCTCCGTCACACTCTCTCTCTCTCTCTGTCTCTCTCTCCATCACACTCTCTCTCTCTCTCTCTGTCTCTCTCTCTGTCTCTCTCTCTCTCTGTCTCTCTCTCTCTCTCTCTCTCTCTCTGTCTCTCTCTCTCTCTCTCTCTCTCTCCCTCCGTCTCTCTGTCTCTCAGATCTATCATTAACGCTGGGAGCAGGTACAATGTTGGATTGCTGTTGGGGGAGGGGAATGATTCCCAGATTCCCAGCCTCCTCCCTCGGCTCTGCCTGGGAGAGAGAGAGAGAGACAGAGACAGAGAGAGAGAGAGAGAGAGAGAGACAGAGACACTGTCCCCACGGCCAACCCACCCTAACCTACACATCCCTGGGCACTATGGGACACTGTCCCCACGGACAACCCACCCTAACCTACACATCCCTGGGCACTATGGGACACTGTCCCCACGGCCAACCCACCCTAACCTACACATCCCTGAGCACTATGGGACACTGTCTCCACGGCCGACCCACCCTAACCTACACATCCCTGGGCACTATGGGACACTGTCCCCACGGCCAACCCACCCTAACCTACACATCCCTGGGGCACTATGGGACACTGTCCCCACGGCCAACCCACCCTAACCTACACATCCCTGGGGCACTATGGGACACTGTCCCCACGGCCAACCCACCCTAACCTACACATCCCTGGGGCACTATGGGACACTGTCCCCACGGCCAACCCACCCTAACCTACACATCCCTGGGGCACTATGGGACACTGTCCCCACGGCCAACCCACCCTAACCTACACATCCCTGGGGCACTATGGGACACAGTCCCCACGGCCAACCCACCCTAACCTACACATCCCTGGGCACTATGAGACACTGTCCCCACGGCCAACCCACCCTAACCTACACATCCCTGGGCACTATGGGACACTGTCCCCACGGCCAACCCACCCTAACCTACACATCTCTGGGGCACTATGGGACACTGTCCCCACGGCCAACCCACACTAACCTACACATCCCTGGGACACTATGGGACAATGTCCCCACGGCCAACCCACCCTAACCTACACATCCCTGGGGCACTATGGGACACTGTCCCCACGGCCGACCCACCCTAACCTACACATCCCTGGGCACTATGGGACACTGTCCCCACGGTCAACCCACCCTAACCTACACATCCCTGGGGCACTATGGGACACTGTCCCCACGGCCGACCCACCCTAACCTACACATCCCTGGGGCACTATGGGACACTGTCTCTACGGCCAACCCACCCTAACCTACACATCCCTGGGGCACTATGGGAAACTGTCCCCACGGCCAACCCACACTAACCTACACATCCCTGGGACACTATGGGACAATGTCCCCACGGCCAACCCACCCTAACCTACACATCCCTGGGGCACTATGGGACACTGTCCCCACGGCCAACCCACCCTAACCTACACATCCCTGGGCACTATGCGACACTGTCCCCTACGGCCAACCCACCCTAACATACACATCCCTGGGGCACTATGGGACACTGTCCCCACGGCCAACCCACCCTAACCTACACATCCCTGGGCACTATGGGACACTGTCCCCACGGCCAACCCACCCTAACCTACACATCGCTGGGCACTATGGGACACTGTCCCCACGGCAAACCCACCCTAACCTACACATTCCTGGGGTACTATGGGACACTGTCCCCACGGCCAACCCACCCTAACCTACACATCCCTGGGGCACTATGGGACACTATCCCCACGGCCAACCCACCGTAACCTACACATCCCTGGGCACTATGGGACACTGTCCCCACGGCCAACCCACCCTAACCTACACAACCCTGGGGCACTATGGGACACTGTCCCCACGGCCAACCCACCCTAACCTATACATCTCTGGGGCACTATAGGACACATTCCCCACGGCCAACCCACCCTAAACTACACATCCCTGGGCACTATGGGACACTGTCCCCACGGCCGACCCACCCTAACCTACACATCCCTGGGCACTATGGGACACTGTCCCCACGGCCGACCCACCCTAACCTACACACCCCTGGGGCACTATGGGACACTGTCCCCACGGCCAACCCACCCTAACCTACACATCCCTGGGGCACTATGGGACACTGTACCCACGGCCAAACCACCCTAAACTACACATCCCTGGGGCACTATGGGACACTGTCCCCACGGCCAACCCACCCTAACCTACACATCCCTGGGCACTATGGGACACTGTCCCCACGGCCAACCCACCCTAACCTACACATCCCTGGGCACTATGGGACACTGTCCCCACGGCCAACCCACCCTAACCTACACATCCCTGGGGCACTATGGGACACTGTCCCCACGGCCAACCCACCCTAACCTACACATCCCTGGGGCACTATGGGACACTGTCTCCACGGCCAACCCACCCTAACCTACACATCCCTGGGCACTATGGGACACTGTCCCCGCGGCCAGCCCACCCTAACCTACACATTCCTGGACACTATGGGACACTGTCCCCACGGCCAACCCACCCTAACCTACACAACCCTGGGGCACAATGGGACACTGTCCCCACGGCCAACCCACCCTAACCTATACATCTCTGGGGCACTATAGGACACATTCCCCACGGCCCACCCACCCTAACCTACACACCCCTGGGACACTATGGGACACTGTCCCCACGGCCAACCCACCCTAAACTACACATCCCTGGGGCACTATGGGACACTGTCCCCACGGCCGACACACCCTAACCTACACATTCCTGGGGCAGTATGGGACTCTGTCCCCACGGCCAACCCACCCTAACCTACACATCCCTGGGACACTATGGGACACTGTCCCCACGGCCAACCTACCCTAACCTATACATCTCTGGGGCACTATAGGACACATTCCCCACGGCCCACCCACCCTAACCTACACATCCCTGGGGCACTATGGGACACTGTCCCCACGGCCAACCCACCCTAACCTACACATCCCTGGGGCACTATGGGACACTGTCCCCACGGCCAACCCACCCTAACCTACAAATCCCTGGGGCACTATGGGACACTGTCCCCACGGCCGACCCACCCTAACCTACACATCCCTGGGCACTATGGGACACTGTCTCTAAGGCCAACCCACCCTAACCTACACATCCCTGGGGCACTATGGGACACTGTCCCCACGGCCAACCCACCCTAACCTACACATCCCTGGGACACTATGGGACAATGTCCCCACGGCCAACCCACCCTAACCTACACATCCCTGGGACACTATGGGACACTGTCCCCACGGCCAACCCACCCTAACCTACACATCGCTGGGCACTATGGGACACTGTCCCCACGGCCAACCCACCCTAACCTACACAACCCTGGGGCACTATGGGACACTGTCCCCACGGCCAACCCACCCTAACCTATACATCTCTGGGGCACTATAGGACACATTCCCCACGGCCAACCCACCCTAACCTACACATCCCTGGGCACTATGGGACACTGTCCCCACGGCCGACCCACCCTAACCTACACATCCCTGGGCACTATGGGACACTGTCCCCACGGCCGACCCACCCTAACCTACACATCCCTGGGACACTATGGGACAATGTCCCCACGGCCAACCCACCCTAACCTACACATCCCTGGGACACTATGGGACACTGTCCCCACGGCCAACCCACCCTAACCTACACATCGCTGGGCACTATGGGACACTGTCCCCACGGCCAACCCACCCTAACCTACACAACCCTGGGGCACTATGGGACACTGTCCCCACGGCCAACCCACCCTAACCTATACATCTCTGGGGCACTATAGGACACATTCCCCACGGCCAACCCACCCTAACCTACACATCCCTGGGCACTATGGGACACTGTCCCCACGGCCGACCCACCCTAACCTACACATCCCTGGGCACTATGGGACACTGTCCCCACGGCCGACCCACCCTAACCTACACATCCCTGGGCACTATGGGACACTGTCCCCACGGCCGACCCACCCTAACCTACACATCCCTGGGGACTATGGGACACTGTCCCCACGGCCAGCCCACCCTAACCTACACACCCCTGGGGCACTATGGGACACTGTCCCCACGGCCAACCCACCCTAACCTACACATCCCTGGGGCACTATGGGACACTGTCCCCACGGCCAAACCACCCTAAACTACACATCCCTGGGGCACTATGGGACACTGTCCCCACGGCCAACCCACCCTAACCTACACATCCCTGGGCACTATGGGACACTGTCCCCACGGCCAACCCACCCTAACCTACACATCCCTGGACACTATGGGACACTGTCCCCACGGCCAACCCACCCTAACCTACACACCCCTGGGACACTATGGGACACTGTCCCCACGGCCAACCCACCCTAACCTATACATCTCTGGGGCACTATAGGACACATTCCCCACGGCCCACCCACCCTAACCTACACATCCCTGGGGCACTATGGGACACTGTCCCCACGGCCAACCCACCCTAACCTACACATCCCCGGGGCACTATGGGACACTGTCCCCACGGCCAACCCACCCTAACCTACACATCCCTGGGGCACTATGGGACACTGTCCCCCACGGCCAACCCACCCTAACATACACATCCCTGGGGCACTATGGGACACTGTCCCCACGGCCAACCCACCCTAACCTACACATCCCTGGGCACTATGGGACACTGTCCCCACGGCCAACCCACCCTAACCTACACATCGCTGGGCACTATGGGACACTGTCCCCACGGCGAACCCACCCTAACCTACACATCCCTGGGGTACTATGGGACACTGTCCCCACGGCCAACCCACCCTAACCTACACATCCCTGGGGCACTATGGGACACTATCCCCACGGCCAACCCACACTAACCTACACATCCCTGGGCACTATGGGACACTGTCCCCACGGCCGACCCACCCTAACCTACACATCCCTGGGCACTATGGGACACTGTCCCCACGGCCGACCCACCCTAACCTACACATCCCTGGGCACTATGGGACACTGTCCCCACGGCCGGCCCACCCTAACCGACACACCCCTGGGGCACTATGGGACACTGTCCCCACGGCCAACCCACCCTAACCTACACATCCCTGGGGCACTATGGGACACTGTCCCCACGGCCAAACCACCCTAAACTACACATCCCTGGGCACAATGGGACACTGTCCCAACGGCCAACCCACCCTAACCTACACATCCCTGGGCACTATGGGACACTGTCCCCACGGCCAGCCCACCCTAAACTACACATCCCTGGGCACTATGGGACACTGTCCCCACGGCCAACCCACCCTAACCTACACATCCCTGGGCACTATGGGACACTGTCCCCACGGCCAGCCCACCCTAACCTACACATCCCTGGGCACTATGGGACACTGTCCCCACGGCCAACCCACCCTAACCTACACATCCCTGGGCACTATGGGACACTGTCCCCACGGCCAACCCACCCTAACCTACACAACCCTGGGGCACTATGGGACACTGTCCCCACGGCCAACCCACCCTAACCTATACATCTCTGGAGCACTATAGGACACATTCCCCACGGCCCACCCACCCTAACCTACACATCCCTGGGGCACTATGGGACACTGTCCCCACGGCCAACCCACCCTAACCTACACATCCCTGGGCACTATGGGACACTGTCCCCACGGCCAACCCACCCTAACCTACACAACCCTGGGGCACTATGGGACACTGTCCCCACGGCCAACCCACCCTAACCTACACATCCCTGGGCACTATGGGACACTGTCCCCACGGCCAACCCACCCTAACCTACACATCCCTGGGGCACTATGGGACACTGTCCCCACGGCCAACCCACCCTAACCTACACATCCCTGGGCACTATGGGACACTGTCCCCACGGCCAACCCACCCTAACCTACACATCCCTGGGCACTATGGGACACTGTCCCCACGGCCAACCCACCCTAACCTACACATCCCTGGGGCACTATGGGACACTGTCCCCACGGCCAACCCACCCTAACCTACACATCCCTGGGGCACTATGGGACACTGTCTCCACGGCCAACCCACCCTAACCTACACATCCCTGGGGCACTATGGGACACTGTCCCCGCGGCCAGCCCACCCTAACCTACACATCCCTGGGCACTATGGGACACTGTCCCCACGGCCAACCCACCCTAACCTACACATCCCTGGACACTATGGGACACTGTCCCCACGGCCAACCCACCCTAACCTACACACCCCTGGGACACTATGGGACACTGTCCCCACGGCCAACCCACCCTAACCTATACATCTCTGGGGCACTATAGGACACATTCCCCACGGCCCACCCACCCTAACCTACACACCCCTGGGACACTATGGGACACTGTCCCCACGGCCAACCCACCCTAACCTACACATCCCTGGGGCACTATGGGACACTGTCCCCACGGCCGACACACCCTAACCTACACATTCCTGGGGCACTATGGGACACTGTCCTCACGGCCAACCCACCCTAACCTACACATCCCTGGGACACTATGGGACACTGTCCCCACGGCCAACCCACCCTAACCTATACATCTCTGGGGCACTATAGGACACATTCCCCACGGCCCACCCACCCTAACCTACACATCCCTGGGGCACTATGGGACACTGTCCCCACGGCCAACCCACCCTAACCTACACATCCCCGGGGCACTATGGGACACTGTTCCCACGGCCAACCCACCCTAACCTACACATCCCTGGGCACTATGGGACACTGTCCCCCACGGCCAACCCACCCTAACCTACACATCCCCGGGGCACTATGGGACACTGTCCCCACGGCCAACCCACCCTAACCTACACATCGCTGGGCACTATGGGACACTGTCCCCACGGCCAACCCACCCTAACCTACACATCCCTGGGCACTATGGGACACTGTCCCCACGGACAACCCACCCTAACCTACACATCCCTGGGGCACTATGGGACACTGTCCCCACGGCTAACCCCCCCTAACCTACACATCCCTGGGCACTAAGGGTCACTGTCCCCACGGCCAACCCAACCTAACCTACACATCCCTGGGGCACTATGGGACACTGTCCCCACGGCTAACCCACCCTAACCTACACATCCCTGGGCACTATGGGACACTGTCCCCACGGCCAACCCACCCTAACCTACACATTCCTGGGCACTATGGAAGACTGTCCCCATGGCCAACCCACCCTAACCTACACATCCCTGGGGCACTATGGGACACTGATCCCACGGCCAACCCACCCTAACCTACACATCCCTGGGCACTATGGGACACTGTCCCCACGGCCAACCCACCCTAACCTACACATCGCTGGGCACTATGGGACACTGTCCCCACGGCCAACCCACCCTAACCTACACATCCCTGGGCACTATGGGACACTGTCCCCACGGCCAACGCACCCTAACCTACACATCCCCGGGGCACTATGGGACACTGTCCCCACGGCCAACCCACCCTAACCTACACATCGCTGGGCACTATGGGACACTGTCCTCACGGCGAACCCACCCTAACCGACACATCCCTGGGGTACTATGGGACACTGTCCCCACGGCCAACCCACCCTAACCTACACATCCCTGGGGCACTATGGGACACTGTCCCCACGGCCAACCCACCGTAACCTACACATGCCTGGGGCACTATGGGACACTGTCCCCACGGCCAGCCTACCCTAACCTACACACTCCTGGGCACTATGGGACACTGTCCCCACGGCCAACCCACCCTAAACTACACATCCCTGGGCACTATGGGACACTGTCCCCACGGCCAACCCACCCTAACCTACACATCCCTGGGCACTATGGGACACTGTCCCCACGGCCAACCCACCCTAACCTACGCATCCCTATGCACTATGGGACACTGTCCCCACGGCCAACCCACCCTAACCTACACCACCCTGGGGCACTATGGGACACTGTCCCCACGGCCAACCCACCCTAACCTACACATCCCTGGGGCACTATGGGACACTGTCCCCACGGCCAACCCACCCTAACCTACACATCCCTGGGCACTATGGGACACTGTCCCCACGGCCAACCCACCCTAACCTACACATCCCTGGGCACTATGGGACACTGTCCCCACGGCCAACCCACCCTAACCTACACATCCCTGGGGCACTATGGGACACTGTCCCCACGGCCAACCCACCCTAACCTGCACATCCCTGGGGCACTATGGGACACTGTCCCTACGGCCAACCCACCCTAACCTACACATCCCTGGGGCACTACGGGACACTGTCCCTACGGCCAACCCACCCTAACCTACACATCCCTGGGGCACTACGGGACACTGTCCCCACGGCCAACCCACCCTAACCTAAACATCCCTGGGGCACTATGGGACATTATCCCCACGGCCAACCCACCTAACCTACACATCCCTGGGCACTATGGGACACTGTCCCCACGGCCAACCCACCCTAACCTATACATCCCTGGGCACTATGGGACACTGTCCCCACGGTCAACCCACCCTAACCTACACATCCCTGGGCACTATGGGACACTGTCCCCACGGCCAACCCACCCTAACGTACACATCCCTGGGGCACTATGGGACACTGTCCCCACGGCCAACCCACCCTAACCTACACATCCCTGGGCACTATGGGACACGGTCCCCACGGCCAACCCACCCTAACCTACACATCCCTGGGGCACTATGGGACACTGTCCCCACGGCCAACCCACCCTAACCTACACATCCCTGGGCACTATGGGACACTGTCCCCACGGCCAGCTCACCCTAACCTACACATCCCTGGGCACTATGGGACACTGTCCCAACGGCCAACCCACCCTAACCTACACATCCCTGGGGCACTATGGGACACTGTCCCCACGGCCAACCCTCCCTAACCTACACATTCCTGGGGCACTATGGGACACTGTCCCCAAGGCCAACCTACCCTAACCTACACATCCCTGGGCACTATGGGACACTGTCCCCACGGCCAACCCACCCTAACCTACACATCCCTGGGCACTATGGGACACTGTCCCCACGGCCAACCCACCCTAACCTACACATCCCTGGGGCACTATGGGACACTGTCCCCACGGCCAACCCTCCCTAACCTACACATCCCTGGGCACTATGGGACACTGTCCCCACGGCCAACCCACCCTAACCTACACATCCCTGGGGCACTATGGGACACTGTCCCCACGGCCAATCCACCCTAACCTACACATCCCTGGGCACTATGGGACACTGTCCCCACGGCCAACCCACCCAAACATACACAGCCCTGGGCACTATGGGACACTGTCCCCACGGCCAACCCACCCTAACCTACACATCCCTGGGGCACTATGGGACACTGTCCCCACGGCCAACCCACCCTAACCTACACATCCCTGGGGCACTATGGGACACTGTCACCACGGGCAACCCACCCTAACCTACACATCCCTGGGGCACTATGGGACACTGTCCCCACCGCCAACCCACCCTAACCTACACATCCCTGGGGCACTATGGGATTCTGTCCCCACGGCCAACCCACCCTAACCTACACATCCCTGGGCACTATGGGACACTGTCCCCACGGCCAACCCACCCTAACCTACACATCCCTGGGGCACTATGGGACACTGTCCCCACGGCCAACCCACCCTAACCTACACATCCCTGGGGCACTATGGGACACTGATCCCACGGCCAACCCACCCTAACCTACACATCGCTGGGGCACTATGGGACACAGTACCCACGGCCAACCCACCCTAACCTACACATCCCTGGGGCACTATGGGACACTGTCCCCACGGCCAACCCACCCTAACCTACACATCCCTGGGGCACTATGGGACACTGTCCCCACGGCCCACCCACCCTAACCTACACATCCCTGGGCACTATGGGACACTGTCCCCACGGCCAACCCACCCTAACCTACACATCCCTGGGCACTATGGGAAACTGTCCCCACGGCCAACCCACCCTAACCTACACATTCCTGGGCACTATGGGACACTGTCCCCACGGCCAACCCACCCTAACCTACACATCCCTGGGGCACTATGGGACACTGTCCCCACGGCCAACCCACCCTAACCTACACATCCCTGGGCTCGATGGGACACTGTCCCCACGGCCAACCCCCCCTAACCTACACATCCCTGGGCACTATGGGACACTGTCCCCACGGCCAACCCACCCTAACCTACACATCCCTGGGGCACTATGGGACACTGTCCCCACAGCCAACCCACCCTAACCTACACATCCCTGGGCACTATGGGACACTGTCCCCACAGCCAACCCACCCTAACCTACACATCCCTGGGCACTATGGGACACTGCCCCGACAGCCAGAATGCTGAGAGTGATTCATGGGAGTAGTTATTTGCGATGGTGGGCTATGGGCTGATGGTGGGACACTTGGACGTTTGACTCCCAGAGCCAGAGTCCTGGAGGACAGCTGACCAGGGAGTGAGAGAGTTTGGGATTGTGGCCTAGTCCCGTCCTGACTGAGCCTGGGCCTGTCCTGGTAGAGAGAGAGTGGGATTGTGGCCTAGTCCAGTCCTGACTGAGCCTGGGCCTGTCCTGGGAGAGAGCGAGCTGGATTGCGGCCTAGTCCAGTCCTAACTGAGCCTGGGCCTGTCCTGGGAGTGAGAGCGCGGGATTGTGGCCTAGTCCATCCCTGACTGAGCCTGGGCCTGTCCTGGGAGTGAGAGACCAGGATTGTGGCCTAGTCCAGTCCTGACTGAGCAGGGGCCTGTCCTGGGAGTGAGATAGCGGGATTGCGGCCTAGCCCAGTCCTGACTGAGCCTGGGCCTGTACTGGGAGTGGGAGAGCGGGATTGTGGCCTAGCCGAGTCCTGACTGAGCCTGGGCCTGTCTTGGGACTGAGAGAGCAGGATTGTGGCCTACTCCAGTCCTGACTGAGCCTGGGCCTGTACTGGGAGTGGGAGAGCGGGATTGTGGCCTAGCCAAGTCCTGACTGAGCAGGGGCCAGTCCTGGGAGTGAGAGAGCGTGATTGCGGCCTAGTCCAGTCCTGACTGAGCCTGGGCCTGTCCTGGGAGTGAGAGAGCGGGATTGTGGCCTACTCCAGTCCTGACTGAGCAGGGGCCTGTCCTGGGAGTGAGAGAGCGGGATTGTGGCCTAGCCCAGTCGTCCTGACTGAGCCTGGGCCTGTCCTGGGAGTGAGAGAGCGGGATTGTGGCCTAGTCCAGTCCTGACTGAGCCTGGGCCTGGGAGTGAGAGAGCAGGACTGTGGTCTAGTCCAGTCCTGACTGAGCAGGGGCCTGTCCTGGGAGTGAGAGAGCGTGATTGTGGCCTAGACCAGTCCTGACTGAGCCTGGGCCTGGGAGTGAGAGAGCAGGATTGTGGTCTACTCCAGTCCTGACTGAGCAGGGGCCTGTCCTGGGAGTGAGAGAGAAGGTTTGCAGCCTAGTCCACTCCTTACTGAGTCAGGGCCTGTCCTGGGAGTGAGAGAGCAGGATTGTGGCCTAGTCCCGTCCTGACTGAGCAGGGGCCTGCCCTGGGAGTGGGAGAGCGGGATTGTGGCCTAGTCCATCCCTGACTGAGCAGGGGCCTGTCCTGGGAGTGAGAGAGCGTGATTGTGGCCTAGTCCAGTCCTGACTGAGCAGGGTCCTGTCCTGGGAGTGGGAGAATGGGATTGCGGCCTAGTCCACTCCAGACTGAATCAGGGCCTGTCCTCGGAGTGAGTGAGTGCGGGATTGTGGCCTAGTCCAGTCCTGAGTGAGCAGGGGCCTGCCCTGGGAGTGAGAGAGCAGGATTGCGGCCTAGTCCACTCCTGACTGAGTTGGGGCCTGTCCTGGGAGTGAGAGAGCGGGATTGTGGCCTAGTCCAGTCCTGACTGAACCTGGGCCTCTCCTGGGACTGAGAGAGAGCAGGATTGTGGCCTAGTCCATCCCTGACTGAGACGGGGCCTGTCCTGGGAGTGAAAGAGCAGGATTGCGGCCTAGTCCATTCCTGACTGAGACGGGGCCTGTCCTGGGAGTGAGAGAGCAGGATTGTGGCCTAACCCCGTCCTGACTGAGCCTGGGCCTGTCCTGGGAGTGAAAGAGCAGGATTGTGGCCTAGTCCATTCCTGACTGAGACGGGGCCTGTCCTGGGAGTGAGAGAGCAGGATTGTGGCCTACTCCACTCCTAACTGAGCCTGGGCCAGTCCTGGGAGTGAGAGAGCGTGATTGCGGCCTAGTCCAGTCCTGACTGAGCCTGGGCCTGTCCTGGGAGTGAGAGAGCGTGATTGTGGCCTAGTCCAGTCCTGACTGAGCCTGGGCCTGGGAGTGAGAGAGCAGGATTGTGGTCTAGTCCAGTCCTGACTGAGCAGGGGCCTGTCCTGGGAGTGAGAGAGCGTGATTGTGGCCTAGTCCAGTCCTGACTGAGCCTGGGCCTGGGAGTGAGAGAGCAGGATTGTGGTCTACTCCAGTCCTGACTGAGCAGGGGCCTGTCCTGGGAGTGAGAGAGAAGGTTTGCAGCCTAGTCCACTCCTTACTGAGTCAGGGCCTGTCCTGGGAGTGAGAGAGCAGGATTGTGGCCTAGTCCCGTCCTGACTGAGCAGGGGCCTGCCCTGGGAGTGGGAGAGCGGGATTGTGGCCTAGTCCATCCCTGACTGAGCAGGGGCCTGTCCTGGGAGTGAGAGAGCGTGATTGTGGCCTAGTCCAGTCCTGACTGAGCAGGGTCCTGTCCTGGGAGTGGGAGAATGGGATTGCGGCCTAGTCCACTCCAGACTGAATCAGGGCCTGTCCTCGGAGTGAGTGAGTGCGGGATTGTGGCCTAGTCCAGTCCTGAGTGAGCAGGGGCCTGCCCTGGGAGTGAGAGAGCAGGATTGCGGCCTAGTCCACTCCTGACTGAGTTGGGGCCTGTCCTGGGAGTGAGAGAGCGGGATTGTGGCCTAGTCCAGTCCTGACTGAGCAGGGGCCTGCCCTGGGAGTGGGAGAGCGGGATTGTGGCCTAGTCCATCCCTGACTGAGCCTGGGCCTGTCCTGGGAGTGAGAGAGCAGGATTGTGGCCTAGTCCAGTCCTGACTGAGCCTGGACCTGTACTGGGAGTGGGAGAGTGGGATTGTGGCCTAGTCCAGTCCTGACTGAGTCAGGGCCTGTCCTGGGACTGAGAGAGAGCGGGATTGTGGCCTAGTCCACTCCGAACTGAGCCTGGGCCAGTCCTGGGAGTGAGAGAGCGTGATTGCGGCCTAGTCCAGTCCTGACTGAGCAGGGGCCTGTCCTGGGAGTGAGAGAGCGGGATTGTGGCCTAGTCCAGTCCTGACTGAGGAGGGGCCTGCCCTGGGAGTGAGAGAGCAGGATTGTGGCCTAGTCCAGTCCTGACTGAACCTGGGCCTCTCCTGGGACTGAGAGAGAGCAGGATTGTGGCCTAGTCCATTCCTGACTGAGACGGGGCCTGTCCTGGGAGTGAAAGAGCAGGATTGTGGCCTAGTCCATTCCTGACTGAGACGGGGCCTGTCCTGGGAGTGAGAGAGCAGGATTGTGGCCTAACCCCGTCCTGACTGAGCCTGGGCCTGTCCTGGGAGTGAAAGAGCAGGATTGTGGCCTAGTCCATTCCTGACTGAGACGGGGCCTGTCCTGGGAGTGAGAGAGCAGGATTGTGGCCTACTCCACTCCTAACTGAGCCTGGGCCAGTCCTGGGAGTGAGAGAGCGTGATTGCGGCCTAGTCCAGTCCTGACTGAGCCTGGGCCTGTCCTGGGAGTGAGAGAGCGGGATTGTGGCCTAGTCCAGTCCTGACTGAGCCTGGGCCTGGGAGTGAGAGAGCAGGATTGTGGTCTAGTCCAGTCCTGACTGAGCAGGGGCCTGTCCTGGGAGTGAGAGAGCGTGATTGTGGCCTAGTCCAGTCCTGACTGAGCCTGGGCCTGGGAGTGAGAGAGCAGGATTGTGGTCTACTCCAGTCCTGACTGAGCAGGGGCCTGTCCTGGGAGTGAGAGAGAAGGTTTGCAGCCTAGTCCACTCCTTACTGAGTCAGGGCCTGTCCTGGGAGTGAGAGAGCAGGATTGTGGCCTAGTCCCGTCCTGACTGAGCAGGGGCCTGCCCTGGGAGTGGGAGAGCGGGATTGTGGCCTAGTCCATCCCTGACTGAGCAGGGGCCTGTCCTGGGAGTGAGAGAGCGTGATTGTGGCCTAGTCCAGTCCTGACTGAGCAGGGTCCTGTCCTGGGAGTGGGAGAATGGGATTGCGGCCTAGTCCACTCCAGACTGAATCAGGGCCTGTCCTCGGAGTGAGTGAGTGCGGGATTGTGGCCTAGTCCAGTCCTGAGTGAGCAGGGGCCTGCCCTGGGAGTGAGAGAGCAGGATTGCGGCCTAGTCCACTCCTGACTGAGTTGGGGCCTGTCCTGGGAGTGAGAGAGCGGGATTGTGGCCTAGTCCAGTCCTGACTGAGCAGGGGCCTGCCCTGGGAGTGGGAGAGCGGGATTGTGGCCTAGTCCATCCCTGACTGAGCCTGGGCCTGTCCTGGGAGTGAGAGAGCAGGATTGTGGCCTAGTCCAGTCCTGACTGAGCCTGGACCTGTACTGGGAGTGGGAGAGTGGGATTGTGGCCTAGTCCAGTCCTGACTGAGTCAGGGCCTGTCCTGGGACTGAGAGAGAGCGGGATTGTGGCCTAGTCCACTCCTAACTGAGCCTGGGCCAGTCCTGGGAGTGAGAGAGCGTGATTGCGGCCTAGTCCAGTCCTGACTGAGCAGGGGCCTGTCCTGGGAGTGAGAGAGCGGGATTGTGGCCTAGTCCAGTCCTGACTGAGGAGGGGCCTGCCCTGGGAGTGAGAGAGCAGGATTGTGGCCTAGTCCAGTCCTGACTGAACCTGGGCCTCTCCTGGGACTGAGAGAGAGCAGGATTGTGGCCTAGTCCATTCCTGACTGAGACGGGGCCTGTCCTGGGAGTGAAAGAGCAGGATTGTGGCCTAGTCCATTCCTGACTGAGACGGGGCCTGTCCTGGGAGTGAGAGAGCAGGATTGTGGCCTAACCCCGTCCTGACTGAGCCTGGGCCTGTCCTGGGAGTGAAAGAGCAGGATTGTGGCCTAGTCCATTCCTGACTGAGACGGGGCCTGTCCTGGGAGTGAGAGAGCAGGATTGTGGCCTACTCCACTCCTAACTGAGCCTGGGCCAGTCCTGGGAGTGAGAGAGCGTGATTGCGGCCTAGTCCAGTCCTGACTGAGCCTGGGCCAGTCCTGGGAGTGAGAGAGCGTGATTGCGGCCTAGTCCAGTCCTGACTGAGCAGGGGCCTGTCCTGGGAGTGGGAGAGCAGGATTGTGGCCTAGCCCAGTCCTGACTGAGCCTGGGCCTGTTCTGGGAGTGAGAGAGCAGGATTGTGGCCTAGTCCAGTCCTGACTGAGCCTGAGCCTGTCCTGGGAGTGAGAGAGCAGGATTGTGGCCTAGTCCAGTCCTGACTGAGTTGGGGCCTGTCCTGGAAGTGAGAGAGCGGGATTGTGGCCTAGTCCAGTCCTGACTGAGCCTGGGCCTGGGAGTGAGAGAGCAGGATTGTGGCCTAGTCCGGTCCTCACTGAGCCTGGGCCTGTCCTGGGAGTGAAAGAGCAGGATTGTGGCCTAGTCCATTCCTGACTGAGACGGGGCCTGTCCTGGGAGTGAGAGAGCAGGATTGTGGCCTACTCCACTCCTAACTGAGCCTGGGCCAGTCCTGGGAGTGAGAGAGCGTGATTGCGGCCTAGTCCAGTCCTGACTGAGCCTGGGCCAGTCCTGGGAGTGAGAGAGCATGATTGCGGCCTAGTCCAGTCCTGACTGAGCAGGGGCCTGTCCTGGGAGTGGGAGAGCAGGATTGTGGCCTAGCCCAGTCCTGACTGAGCCTGGGCCTGTACTGGGAGTGAGAGAGCAGGATTGTGGCCTTGCCTGATCCTGACTGAGCCTGTGCCTGTCCTGGGAGTGGGAGAGCGGGATTGTGGCCTAGTCCATCCCTGACTCAGCCTGGGCCTGGGAGTGAGAGAGCAGGATTGTGGCCTAGTCCATTCCTGACTGAGCCTGGGCCTGCCCTGGGAGTGGGAGGCCAGGGGATCGCTCCCCTCCTTGCCACCGCAATGGAACGGGAGGGCCGGGCTGGTTAAAAACCAGCCGGTGAGTTTGTCTCTCCCACTCGGCGCGGAAGTGTAAAGGGTTAATCGCCCTTTTGAATCTCTGCGGGGAGCCTCGGTGAGGGAGGACGTGGTGTGGTCAGACCGAGGTCCACTCCATTTGGGAGGGGGGAGAGCCGGAGGGCCGGCACAGGAAGGGCACCAAGAATGGCCTCTCCTTCCCACCTTACGTGAGACGTAACTCCCCTCCGCTGGGCGCACAGTTTGGGATGGTCGGGGTGGGTGCGAGGGCCATAGGTGAGGAGGTGGGCGTAAAGGTGAGGGATATCATAGCAGCGCGGTCTTCGGGAGCAGGCGGGGGACAGTGGGAGGTCTCCACGTGGTGTTTTGGCTTCTGATCTAGTGGCATGTGGGCTCTGACGCACGGAGCGCAGGGGCTTCAGGTTTTCTGGGTCCGTAGTCCGTCCCTCATTGCCCCCGGGGGTGGAGGGGAGCGTGTTCCGAGTCCGCCCCCATCTCTGGTGAGGGTCAGGGTGAGTGCACTGTCTGTGGGGGGGGGGGCGGGTGTGAGGGTGGGTTTAATCGAGTGAGTGTGTGAGGGAGGGAGTGAGACCGGGCGTGACTGAGGGAGTCAGTGAGGGAATGGCAGAGAGAATGTATGAGGGAGTGAGTGTGTGAGTGAGGGACTGTGTGACTGAGGGAGTGAGTGAGGGAGTGATGGAGTGAGTGAGTGCGTGAGTGAGTGTGTGCGTGAGGGAATGAATGAGTGAGGGAGTGAGTGAGGGAGTGAGTGAGTGCGTGAGTGAGTGAGAGAGTGAGGGAGGGAGTGAGGGAGTGAGAGAGTGAGAGAGTGAGTGAGTGAGTGAGTGAGTGAGGGAGTGAGGGAGTGAGGGAGTGAGTGTGAGTGAAGGAGTGAGGGAGTGAGTGAGGTAGTGAGGTAGTGAGTGAGGGAGTGAGTGAGGGAGTGAATGAGGGAGTGAGCGAGTGAGCGAGGGAGTTAGGGAGTGAGTGAGAGAGTGAGGGTGTGAGGGAGTGAATGAGTAAGGGAGTGAGTGAGGGTGTGAGGGAGTGAATGAGTAAGGGAGTGAGTGAGGGAGTGAGGGTGTGAGGGAGTGAGTGAGTGAGGGAGTGAGTGAGGGAGTGGGAGAGTGAGGGAGTGGGAGAGTGAGGGAGTGTGTGAATGGGTGAGTGAGTGAGTGCGTGAGTGAGTGCGTGAGTGAGGGAGTGAGTGAGGGAGGGAGTGAGTGAGTGAGTGAGGGAGTGAGCGAGTGAGTTTGTGAGGGTGTGAGTGAGTGTGTGTGAGTGAGGGAGTGAGTGTGAGTGAGTGAGTGAAGGAGTGAGGGAGTGAGTGAGGGAGTGAGTGAGGTAGTGAGGGAGTGAGTGAGGGAGTGAGTGAGAGGGTGAGTGAGTGTGTGAGTGAGTGAGGGAGTGTGTGAGTGAGTGAGGGAGTGAGTGAGTGTGTGAGGGAGTGAGTGTGAGTGAGTGAGTGAAGGAGTGAGGTAGTGAGGGAGTGAGTGAGGCAGTGAGGGAGTGAGTGAGGGAGTGAGTGAGTGTGAGGGTGAGTGAGGGAGTGAGTGAGGGAGTGAATGAGGGAGTGAGCGAGTGAGCGAGGGAGTTAGGGAGTGAGTGAGAGAGTGAGGGTGTGAGGGAGTGAATGTGGGAGTGAGTGAGGGAGTGAGGGTGTGAGGGAGTGAATGAGTAAGGGAGTCAGTGAGGGAGTGAGTGAGGGAGGGAGTGAGTGAGTGCGTGAGTGAGTGAGGGAGTGAGTGAGGGGGTGAGTGAGGGAGTGAGTGAGGAAGTGAGTGAGTGAGGTTGTGAGTGTGTGAGGGAGTGTGTGTGAGTGAGTGAGTGTGTGTGAGTGAGTGAGTGAGGGAGTGAGTGAGTGAGGGGGTGAGTGAGGGAGTGAGTTTGTGAGAGTGTGAGGGAGTGTGAGTGAGTGAGGGAGTGAGTGAGTGAGGGAGTGAGTGAGGGAGTGAGCGAATGAGCAAGGGAGTGAGGAAGTGAGTGAGGTAGTGAGGGAGTGAGTGAGGCAGTGAGGGAGTGAGTGAGGCAGTGAGGGAGTGAGTGAGGGAGGGAGGGAGTGAGTGAGGGAGTGAGGGAGTGAGTGAGTGAGTGAGGGAGTGAGTGAGGGAGTAAGTGAGGGAGTGAGTGAGGGAGTGAGCGAATGAGCAAGGGAGTGAGGAAGTGAGTGAGGTATTGAGGGAGTGAGTGAGTGAGGGAGGGAGTGAGTGAGGGAGTAAGTGAGGGAGTGAGTGAGGGAGGGAGTGAGGAAGTGTGTGAATGAGTGAATGAGTGAATGAGTGAGTGAGTGAGGGAGTGAGGGAGTGAGTGAGTGAGGGAGTGAGGGAGTGAGTGAGGGAGTGAGTGAGGGAGTGAGTGAGGGAGTGAGTGAGGGAGTGAGTGAGGGAGGGAGTGAGTGAGTGAGGGAGTGAGTGAGTGTGTCAGTGACGGAGTGAGGGAGGGAGTGAGGTGTGTGAGGGAGTGAGGGAGTGAGGGAGTGAGTGAGGGAGTGAGTGAGGGAGTGAGTGAGGGAGGGAGTGAGGGAGGAGTGAGGGAGTGAGTGAGGGAGTGAGGGAGTGAGTGAGGGAGGGAGTGAGGGAGGGAGTGAGTGAGTGAGGGAGTGTGTGAGTGAGGCAGTGAGTGAGGGAGGGAGTGAATGAGTGAGGGAGTGAGGTGTGTGAGTGAGGGAGTGAGGGAGGGAGGGAGGGAGGGAGTGAGTGAGTGAAGGAGTGAGTGAGGGAGGGAGTGAGGTGTGTGAGTGAGGGAGGGAGTGTGGGAGTGAGTGAGTGAGTGAGGGAGGGAGTGAGTGAGTGAGGGAGGGAGTGAGTGAGTGAAGGAGTGAGGGAGGGAGGGAGGGAGTGAGTGAGGGAGTGAGGGAGTGAGTGAGTGTGTGAGTGAAGGATAAGTGAGTGAGTGAGGGAGGGAGGGAGTG
>NW_026868653.1:0-28658 GCF_020745735.1 Hemiscyllium ocellatum | reverse complement strand
CTCTGTCTCTCTCTCTCTGTCTCTCTGTCTCTCTGTCTCTCACTCTCTCTCTCTCTCTCTCTGACTCTCTCTCTCTCTGTCTCTCTCTGTCTCTCTCTCTCTCTCCCTCTCTCTGTCTCTCTCTATCTCTCTCTCTCTCTCTGTCTGTCTGTCTCTCTCTCTCTCTCTCTCTCCCCCTCTCTCTCTGTCTCTGTCTCTCTCTCTCTCTCTCCCGCCTCCCCCTCAGTCTGTTGGAAGGGGGAGAATATCCAATGCAGGTTGTGAGGGAGGGTGGAGAGTCACAGATTCGGGGAATTGCGGTCTATGAACGTGGAACAACTTTGGTCACGCAGAGAGAGAGAGCGAGAGAGAGCGAGAGAGCGAGAGCGTGCTGGGGGGGGGGGGGGGGGGTGGGCCGTGAGATAGAGGGGGGGGATGCAAACACAGCTGCCTGGGCAGATTTTGCTGACCATCAGAGATTTGCGCGTTATCTGTTGGTCAGGAGCTGCCAAAACACACAGGCATTTCGAGAGACGCCGAGTGGGCTGTGAGGGAGCGGGGAGTTCACGCTGACACTGACTGTCCGTCCAGTCACCCTGAACCCAGCTCAACCCCTGGAGCAACCTCTGGCTGAACCCCGCCACTGGGAAATCGCAGAGACCGGACTGACACACGCAGGGCCCTCACTACAGGCAGACGCGCTCGCCCTCACCCCCTTCCCAATCTCACTGACCACCCCACTACAGGCAGACACCCTCACCCTCATCCCATTCCCAATCTCGCTGACACCCGCACTACAGGCAGACACACTCCCCACACCCACTTCCCAGTCTCACTGACAGCCGCACTACAGGCAGACACACTCGCCCTCACCCCCTTCCCAATCTCACTGACACCCCCCACTACAGGCAGACACACTCCCCCTCACCCCCTTCCCAATCTCGCTGACACCCCCACTACAGGCAGACACACTTGCCCTCACCCCCTTCCTAATCTCACTGACCACCCCACTACAGACAGACACACTCCCCCTCACCCCCTTCCCCATCTCACTGACACCCGCACTATAGGCATATGCACTCCCCTCATCCCCTTCCCAATCTCACTGACACCCCCACTACAGGCAGACACACTCCCCGTCACGCGCTTCCCAATCTCACTGACACTCCACTACAGGCAGAAACACTCACCCTCACCCCCTTCCCAATCTCGCTGATACCCACACTACAGGCAGACACACTCACCCTCATCCCATTCCCAATCTTACTGACACCAGCACTACAGGCAGACACACTGCCTACACCCCCTTACCAATCTCACTGACACCCGCACTACAGGCAGACACAGTCGCCCACACACCCTTCCCAATCTCGCTGATACCCACACTACAGGCAGACACACTCGCCCTCATCCCATTCCCAATCTTACTGACACCCGCACTACAGGCAGACACAGTCGCCCTCACCCCCTTCCTAATCTCACTGACGCCAGCACTACAGGCAGAGACACTCGCCGTCACCCCCTTCCCAATCTCACTGACCACCCCATTACAGTCAGAAACACTGCCTGCACCCCCTTCCCAATCTCACTGACACCCCCACTACAGGCAGACACACTCCCCACACCCCCTTCCCAAACTCACTGAGACCCCCACTATAGGCAGCCACGCTCCCCCTCATCCCCTTCCCAATCTCACTGACACCCGCCCTACAGGCAGACACAGTCACCCTCACCCGCTTCCCAATCTCATTGACACCCGCACTACAGGCAGAAACACTCGCCCTCACCCTCTTCCCAATCTCACGGACACCCACACTACAAGCAGACGCACTCGCCCTCACCCCCTTCCCCATCTCGCTAACATCCGCACTACAGGCAGACACACACACCCTCACCCACCTTCCCAATCTCACTGACACCCCCACTACAGGCAGACACACTCGCCCTCATCCCCTCCCCAATCTCACTGACACCCGCACTACAGGCAGACACACACTCTCCCTCACCCTATTCCCAATCTCACTGACACCCGCACTACAGGCAGACACACTCCCCCCACACCCCCTCCCAATCTCACTGACACCCGCACTACAGGCAGACACACACGCACTCTCCCCCTTCCCAATCTCAATAACACCACCCTACTGACAGACACACTCGCCACACACCCCTCCCAATCCCACATACACCACCACTACAAGCAGAAACACTTGCCCTCACCCCCTTCCACATCTCGCTGACACCCGCACTACAGGCAGACACACTCGCCCTCACCCCTTCCCAATCTCACTGACACCCCCACTACAGGCAGACACACTCCCCACACCCCCTTCCCAATCTCACTGAGACCCCCACTATAGGCAGCCACGCTCCCCCTCATCCCCTTCCCAATCTCACTGACACCCGCCCTACAGGCAAACACAGTCACCCTCACCCGCTTCCCAATCTCATTGACACCCGCACTACAGGCAGAAACACTCGCCCTCACCCTCTCCCAATCTCACTGACACCCCCACTACAGGCAGACACACTCGTCCTCACCCCTTCCCAATCTCACTGACACCCCCACTACAGGCAGACACACTCGTCCTCACCCCCTTCCCAATCTCACTGACACCTGCACTACAGGCAGACACACTCGCCCTCACCCCCTTCCCAATCTCGCTGACACCTGCACTACAGGCAGACACACTCTCCCTCACCCCCTTCCCAATCTCACTGACACCACCCTACTGACAGACACACTCCTCACACACCCTTCCCAATCCCACATACACCACCACTACAGGCAGAAACACTCGCCCTCACCCCCTTCCACACACTCGTCCTCATCCCATTCCCAATCTTACTGACACCTGCACTACAGGCAGACACACTGCCTACACCCCCTTACCAATCTCACTGACACCCGCACTACAGGCAGACACACTCGCCCTCACACCCTTCCCAATCTCGCTGATACCCGCACTACAGGCAGACACACTCGCCCTCATCCCATTCCCAATCTTACTGACACCCGGACTACAGGCAGACACACTCCCCCTCACCCCCTTCCCCATCTCACTGACACCCGCACTACAGGCAGACGCACTCCCCACACCAGCTTCCCTATCTCACTGACACCCCATTACAGTCAGAAACACTGCCTGCACCCCCTTCCCAATCTCACTGACACCCCCACTACAGGCAGACACACTCACCCTCACCCCCTTCCCAATCTCACTCACTGACACCCACACTACAGGCAGACACAGTCGCCCTCACAAGCTTCCCAATCTCACTGACACCCGCTCTACAGGCTGACACACTCCCCACACCAGCTTCCCTATCTCACTGACACCCCATTACAGTCAGAAACACTGCCTGCACCCCCTTCCCAATCTCACTGACACCCCCACTATAGGCAGCCACACTCCCCCTCATCCCCTTCCCAATCTCACTGACACCCGCCCTACAGGCAGACACAGTCACCCTCACCCGCTTCCCAATCTCATTGACAACCGTACTGCAGGCAGACACACTTGCCCTCACCTCCTTCCAAATATCGCTGATACCCGCACAACAGGCCGACACAGTCACCTTCACCCCCTTCCCAATCTCACTGACACCCCTACTACAGGCAGACACACTCCCCTCATCCCCTTCCCATTCTCACTGACACTCCCACTACAGGCAGACACACTCCTCCTCACCCACTTCCATATCTCACTGACACCCCATTACAGTCAGAAACACTGCCTGCACCCCCTTCCCAATCTCACTGACACCCCCCACTACAGGCAGACACACTCCCCACACCCCCTTCCCAATCTCACTGAGACCCCCACTATAGGCAGCCACACTCCCCCTCATCCCCTTCCCCATCTCACTGACACCCACACTACAGGCAGACACACTCGCCCTCATCCCTTCCCCATCTCACTGGCACACGCACTACAGGCAGACACAGTCACCCTCACCCGCTTCCCAATCTCATTGACACCCGTACTACAGGCAGACACACTCACCCTCACCATGTACTCAATCTCGCTGACACCCCACTGCAGGCAGACACAGTCGTCCTCACCCCCTTCCCAAACTCACCGACAACCCAGTACAGCCAGCCACACTGGCCATCACCCCCTTCCCAATCTCACTGACATCCCAAATACAGGCAGAAACACTCCCCCTCATCCCCCTCCCAATCTCACTGATACCCCACTACAGGCAGACACAGTCGCCCTCACCCCCTTCCCAATCTCACTGACACTCCCACTACAGGCAGACACACTCACCCTCACACCCTTCCCAATCTCACTGACACCCACACTACAGTCAGACACACTCCCCAACCCCCTTCCCAACCTCACTTTAACACACACTACAGCCAGAAACACACTCCCTCACCACCTTCCCAATCACACTGTAACCCCCACAATAGTCAGATATGCTCCCCTCACCCCCTTCCCAATCTCACTGACACCCGCACTACAGTCAGAAACACTCCCTCACCCCCTTCCCAATCTCACTGACACCCGCACTACAGGTAGACACACTCTCCACACCCCTTTCCCAATCTCACTGACACCCTCACTACAGTCAGAAACACTCCCTCACCCCCTTCCCAATCTCACGGACACCCACACTACAGGCAGCCACACTCCCCCTCACCCACTTCCCAATCTCACTGACACCCGCACTACAGGCAGACACACTCCTCACACCCCCTTCCCAATATCACCGACACCCGCCCTGCAGGCAGACATAGTCGCCCTCACCCCCTCCCAATCTCACTGACACTCTCACTACAGTCAGAAACACTCTCTCACTCCCTTCCCAATCTCACTGTAACCTCTACTATAGTCAGGCACACTCCCCAACCCCCTTCCAATCTCACTGACACCCTCACTACAGGCAGACACACTCCACAACCCCTTTTCCCAATGTCATTGACACCCGCACTACAGGCAGACACACTTTCCCTCACCCCCTTCCCAATCATGCCGACACCCGCACTACAGGCAGACACACTCCCCAACCCCCTTCCCAATCTCACTGACACCCTCACTACAGGCAGACACACTCCACAACCACTTTTCCCAATGTCATTGACACCCGCACTACAGGCAGACACACTTCCCCTCACCCCCTTCCCAATCATGCCGACACCCGCACTACAGGCAGACACACTCCCCAACCCCCTTCCCAATCTCACTGACACCCTCACTACAGGCAGACACACTCGCCCTCACCCCTTCCCAATCTCACTGCCACCCGCACGACAGGCAGACACACTCGCCCTCACCCCCTTCCCAATCTCACTGACCAACCCACTACAGACAGAAACACTCCCCCTCACCCCCTTCCCAATCTCACTGACACCCGCACTACAGGCAGACACGGTCGCCCTCACCCCCTTCCCAATCTCACTGACACCTGCACTACAGGCAGACACACTCCCCAACCCATTCCCCATCCCACTACAGGCAGACACACTCGCCCTCACCCCCTTCCCAATCTCACTGACCACCCCACTACAGGCAGAAACACTCCCCCTCACCCCCTTCCCAACTCACTGACACCCGCACTACAGGCAGACACAGTCGCCCTCACCCCCTTCCCAATCTCACTGACACCCGCACTACAGGAAGACACACTCCCCAACCCCCTTCCCCATCCCACTACAGGAAGACACACTCACCCTCACCCCCTTCCCAATCTCACTGACACCCTCACTACAGTCAGAAACACTTCCTCACTCCCTTCCCAATCTCACTGTAACTCCCACTATAGTCAGACACACTCCTAAACCCCCTTCTCCAATCTCACTGTAACCCCCCACTACAGGCAGACACACTCTACAACCCCTTTTTCCAATGTCATTGACACCCGCACTACATACAGAAACACTCCCCCTCAACCCTTCCCAATCATACCGACACCCGCACTACAGGCAGACACACTCCCCAACCCCCTTCACAATCTCACTGACACCCTCTCTACAGGCAGACACACTCGCCCTCACCCTCTTCCCGATCTCACTGACCACCCCACTACAGGCAGACACACTCCCCCTCACCCCTTCCCAATCTCACTGACACCCGCACTACAGGCAGACACACCCGCCCTCACACCCTTCCCAATCTCACTGACACCCGCACTACAGGCAGACACCCTCGCCCTCACACCCCTTTTCCCAATCTCACTGACACCCGCACTACAGGCAGACACACTCGCCCTCACCCCCCTCACAATCTCACTGACACCCACACTACAGGCAGACACACTCGGCCTCACCCCCTTCCCAATCTCACTGACCACCCCACTACTGTCAGACACACACCCCAACCCCCTTCCCAATCTCACTGACACCCGCACTACAGGCAGACACACTCGCCCTCACCCCCTTCCCAATCTCACTGCAACACACACAAGAGTCAGTCACACTCCCCAATCTCACTGTAACACACACAACAGTCAGACACACTCCCCAACCCCCTTCCAAATTTCACTGTAACACACACTACAGTCAGTCACACTCCCCAACCCCGTTCCAAATCTCATTGTAACACACACTACAGCCAGAAACACTCGTCCTCACCACCTTCCCAATCACACTGTGACGCCCACTATAGTCAGATACGCTCCCCTCAACCCCATCCCAATCTCACTGACCTCCCCACTACAGGCAGACACACTCGCCCTCACCCCCTTCCCAATCGTACCGACACCCGCACTACAGGCAAATACACTCCTCAACACCCTTCCCAGTCTCACTGACACTCCCACTACAGTCAGACACACTGCCCAACCCCTTCCCAATCTCACTGACACCCCCACTACAGGCAGACACACTCCCCAAACCCCTTCCAATCTCACTGTAACACACACTACAGTCAGTCCCACTCCCCAACCCCCTTCCCAATCTCACTGTAACACACACTACACTCAGTCACACTCCCCAATCTCACTGACACCCGCACTACAGGCAGACACACTCCCCAACACCTTTTCCAATCTCACTGGCACCAGCATTACAGGCAGACACACTTGCCCTCAATCCCTTCCCAATCTCACTGACACCCCCAATACAGGCAGAAACACTCCCCCTCACCCCCTTCCCAATCATACCGAAACCCGCACTTCGGGCAGACACACTCCCCAACCCCCTTCACAATCTCACTGACACCCACACTACAGGCAGACACACTCGCCCTCACACCCTTCCAAATCTCACTGACACCCGCACTACAGGCAGACACACTCGGCCTCACCCCTTCCCAATCTCACTGACCACCCCACTACAGGCAGACACACTTGCCCTCACCCCCTTCCCAATCTCACTGACCACCCGCACTACAGGCAGACACAGTCGCCCTCACCCCCATCCCAATCTCACTGTCCACCCCACTACAGGCAGACACACTCACCCTCACCATGTTTTCAATCTCACTGACACACCACTACGGGCTGACACAGTCGCCCTCAACCCCTTCCCAATCATACTGACACCCGCACTACAGGCAGACACACTCCACAACCCCCTTCCCAATCTCACTGACACCCGCACTACAGGCAGACACACTCCCCAACACCCTTCCCAATCTCACTGACACTCCCACTACAGGCAGACACACTCGCCCTCACCCCCTTTCCAATCTCACTGACACCCGCACTATAGGCAGACACACTCACCCTCACCCCCTTCCTAAATTCACTGACAACCCAGTCCAGGCAGACACACTCGGCCTCACCCCCTTCCCAATCTCACTGACACCCCCACTACAGGCAGAAACGCTCCCCCTCATCCCCCTCCCAATCTCATTGATGCCCCACTACAGGCAGACACAGTCACCCTCACCCCTTCCCAATCTCACTGACAATCCAGTACAGGCAGACACACTCGGCCTCACCACTTTCCAATCTCACTGACACCCCCACTACAGGCAGAAACACTCCCCCTCACCCCGTCCCAATCATACCGACACCCGACCTACAGGCAGACACACTCCCCAACCCCTTTTCCCAATGTCATTGACACCCGCACTACAGGCAGACACACTCGCCCTCTCCCCCTTCCCAATCTCACTGACACCCGCACTACAGGCGGACACGCTCGCCCTCTCCCCCTTCCCAATCTCACTGACACTCCTAGTACAGGCAGACACACTCCCCAACACCCTTCCCAATCTCACTGACACTCCCACTACAGGCAGACACACTCGCCCTCACCTTCTACCCAATCTCACTGACACCCTCACTATAGGCAGAAACACTCCCTCACCCCTTCCCAATCTCTCTGTAACCCCTACTGCAGTCAGACACACTCCCCACACCCCTTCCCAATCTCACTGACACCCTCACTACAGGCAGACACACTCCCCACACCCCTTCCCAATCTCACTGACACCCGCACTACAGTCAGTCACACTCCCCAACCCACTTCCCAATCTCACTGTAACACACATTACAGCCAGAAACACGCACCCTCACCCACTTCCCAATCTCACTGACGCTCCCACTACAGGCAGACACACTCGCCCTCACCCCCTTCCCAATCTCACTGACCATCCCCACTACAGGCAGACACATTCACCCTCACCCCCTTCCCAATCTCACTGACCATCCCAACTACAGGCAGACACACTCGCCCTCACCATGTTCTCAATCTCGCTGACACCTCACTGCAGGCAGACACAGTCGTCCTCACCCCCTTCCCAAACTCACCGACAACTCAGTACAGCCAGCCACACTGGCCATCACCCCCTTCCCAATCTCACTGACAACCCAGTACAGGCAGACACACTCCCCAACACCCTTCCCAATCTCACTGACACTCCCACTACAGGCAGACACACTCGCCCTCACCCCCTTCCCCATCTCACTGACACCCGCACTACAGGCAGACACACTCCCCAACCCCTTTTCCCAAGGTCATTGACACCCGCACTACAGGCAGACACACTCGCCCTCACCCCCTTCCCAATCTCACTGACACCCCCACTATAGGCAGACACACTCACCCTCACCCCCTTCCCAAATTCACTGACAACCCAGTACAGGCAGACACACTCGGCCTCACCCCCTTCCCAATCTCACTGACACCCCCACTACAGGCAGAAACGCTCCCCCTCATCCCCCTCCCAATCTCACTGATACCCCACTACAGGCAGACACAGTCGCCCTCACCCCCTTCCCAAACTCACTGACAACCCAGTACAGGCAGACACACTTGGCCTCACCCACTTCCCAATCTCACTGACACCCCCACTACAGGCAGACACACTCACCCTCACACCCTTCCCAATCTCACTGACACCCTCACTACAGTCAGAAACACTCCCTCACTACCTTCCCAATCTCACTGACTACCCCACTACAGTCAGACACACTCCCCAACCCCCTTCCCAATCTCACTGTAACACACACCGCACTCAGTCACATTCCCCAACCTCACTGTAACACACGCTACAGCCAGAAACACACTCCCTCACCCCCTTCCCAATCTCACTGACACCCGCACTACAGGTAGACACACTCCCCAAACCCCTTCCCAATCTCAATGACACCCCCACTACAGGAAGACACACTCGCCCTCACCCCCTTCCCAATCTCACTGACACCCCCACTACAGGAAGACAAACTCGCCCTCACCCCCTTCCCAATCCCACTGACACCCTCACTACAGTCAGAAACACTCTCTCACTCCCTTCCCAATCTCACTGTAACCCCTACTATAGTCAGACACATTCCCCAACCCCGTTCCCAATCTCACTGACACCCTCACTACAGGCAGACACACTTCCCCTCACCCCCTTCCCAATCATGCTGACACCCCAATACAGGCAGAAACACTTCCCCTCACCCCCCTCCCAATCATACCGACACCCGCACTACAGGCAGACACACTCCACAATCCCTTTTCCCAATGTCATTGACACCCGCACTACAGGCAGACACACTCGGCCTCACCCCTTCCTAATCTCACTGACACCCCAATACAGGCAGAAACACTTCCGCTCACCCCCCTCCCAATCAAACCGACACCCGCACTACAGGCAGACACACTCCCCAACCCCCTTCACAATCTCACTGACACCCGCACTACAGGGAGACACACTCGCCCTCACACCCTTCCCAATCTCACTGACACCCGCACTACAGGCAGACACACTCGCCCTCGCCCTCTTCCCAATCTCACTGACACCTGCACTACAGGCAGAAACACTCGCCCTCACCCTCTTCCCGATCTCACTGACCACCCCACTACAGGCAGACACACTCCCCCTCACCCCCTTCCCAATCTCACTGACACCCGCACTACAGGCAGACACACTCGCCCTCACCCCCTTCCCAATCTCACTGACACCCGCACTACAGGCAGACACACTCGCCCTCACCCCCTTCCCAATCTCACTGACACCCGCACTACAGGCAGACACACTCGCCCTCACCCCCTTCCCAATCTCACTGACACCCACACTACAGGCAGACACACTCGGCCTCACTCCCTTCCCAATCTCACTGACCACCCCACTACTGTCAGACACACCCCAACCCCCTTCCCAATCTCGCTGACACCCGCACTACAGGCAGACACACTCGCCCTCACCCCTTCCCAATCTCACTGACACCCGCACTACAGGCAGACACACTCGCCCTCACACCCTTCCCAATCTCACTGACACCCACACTACAGGCAGACACACTCGGCCTCACCCCCTTCCCAATCTCACTGACTACCCCGCTACTGTCAGACACACACCCCAACCCCCTTCCCAATCTCACTGTAACACACACCGCACTCAGTCACATTCCCCAACCTCACTGTAACACACACTACAGCCAGAAACACACTCCCTCACCCCCTTCCCAATCTCACTGACACCCGCACTACAGGTAGACACACTCCCCAAACCCCTTCCCAATCTCAATGACACCCCCACTACAGGAAGACACACTCGCCCTCACCCCCTTCCCAATCTCACTGACACCCCCACTACAGGAAGACAAACTCGCCCTCACCCCCTTCCCAATCTCACTGACACCCTCACTACAGTCAGAAACACTCTCTCACTCCTTTCCCAATCTCACTGTAACCCCTACTATAGTCAGACACACTCCCCAACCCCCTTCCCAATCTCACTGACACCCTCACTACAGGCAGACACACTTCCCCTCACCCCTTCCCAATCATGCCGACACCCCAATACAGGCAGAAACACTTCCCTCACCCCCCTCCCAATCATACCGACACCCGCACTACAGGCAGACACACTCGGCCTCACCCCTTCCTAATCTCACTGACACCCCAATACAGGCAGAAACACTTCCGCTCACCCCCCTCCCAATCATACCGACACCCGCACTACAGGCAGACACACTCCCCAACCCCCTTCACAATCTCACTGACACCCACACTACAGGGAGACACACTCGCCCACACACCCTTCCCAATCTCACTGACACCCGCACTACAGGCAGACATACTCGCCCTCACCCTCTTCCCAATCTCACTGACACCTGCACTACAGGCAGAAACACTCGCCCTCACCCTCTTCCCGATCTCACTGACCACCCCACTACAGGCAGACACACTCCCCCTCACCCACTTCCCAATCTCACTGACACCCCCACTACAGGCAGACACACACCCCAACCCCCTTCCCAATCTCGCTGACACCCGCACTACAGGCAGACACACTCGCCCTCACCCCTTCCCAATCTCACTGACACCCGCACTACAGGCAGACACACTCGCCCTCACACCCTTCCCAATCTCACTGACACCCGCACTACAGGCAGACACACCCGCCCTCACCCCCTTCCCAATCTCACTGACACCCACACTACAGGCAGACACACTCGGCCTCACCCCCTTCCCAATCTCACTGACTACCCCACTACTGTCAGACACACACCCCAACCCCCTTCCCAATCTCACTGACACCCACACTGCAGTCAGACACACACCCCAACCCCCTTCCCAATCTCACTGACACCCACACTACAGTCAGACACACTCCCCAACCCCTTCCCAATCTCACTGTAACACACACAAGAGTCAGTCACACTCCCCAATCTCACTGTAACACACACTACAGTCAGACACACTCCCCAACCCCCTTCCAAATTTCACTGCAACACACACTACAGTCAGTCACACTCCCCAACCCCGTTCCAAATCTCATTGTAACACACACTACAGCCAGAAACACCCATCCTCACCACCTTCCCAATCACACTGTAACCCCCACAATAGTCAGATACGCTCCCCACACCCCCTTCCCAATCTCACCAACACCCGCACTACAGGCAGACACACTCCCCACACCCCTTCCCAATCTCACTGACACACACACTACAGGCAGACACATTCCCCACACCCCTTCCCAATCTCACTGACACCCCCAATACAGGCAGAAACAATCCCCCTCACCCCCTTCCCAATCTCACCGAAACCCGCACTTCAGGCAGACACACTCCCCAACCCCCTTCACAATCTCACTGACACCCGCACTACAGGCAGACACACTCCCCAACCCCTTTTCCCAATGTCATTGACATCCGCACTACAGGCAGTCACACTCGCCCTCACCGCCTTCCCAATCTCACTGACACCCCACTACAGGCAGACATACACAACACCCTTCCCAATCTCACTGACACCCACACTACAGGCAGACACACTCCCCAACCCTTTTCCCCAATGTCATTGACACCCGCACTACAGGCAGACACAGTCGCCCTCTCCTCCGTCCAAAACTCACTGAAACCCCCACCATAGGCAGACACACTCCCCAACACCCTTCCCAATCTCACTGACACCCTCACTACAGTCAGAAACACTCTCTCACTCCCTTCCCAATCTCACTGTAACCCCTACTATAGTCAGACACACTCCCCAACCCCCTTCCCAATCTCACTGACACCCTCACTACAGGCAGACACACTTCCCCTCACCCCCTTCCCAATCATGCCGACACCCCAATACAGGCAGAAACACTTCCCCTCACCCCCTCCCAATCATACCGACACCCGCACTACAGGCAGACACACTCCACAATCCCTTTTCCCAATGTCATTCACCCCCGCACTACAGGCAGACACACTCGGCCTCACCCCTTCCTAATCTCACTGACACCCCAATACAGGCAGAAACACTTCCCCTCAGCCCCCTCCCAATCTCACTGACACCCGCACTACAGGCAGACACACTCGCCCTCACCCCTTTCCCAATCTCACTGACACCTGCACTACAGGCAGAAACACTCGCCCTCACCATCTTCCCGATCTCACTGACCACCCCACTACAGGCAGACACACTCCCCCTCACCCCCTTCACAATCTCACTGACACCCGCACTACAGGCAGACACACTCGCTCTCACCCCCTTCCCAATCTCACTGACACCCGCACTACAGGCAGACACACTCGCCCTCACCCCTTTCCCAATCTCACTGACACCTGCACTACAGGCAGAAACACTCGCCCTCACCATCTTCCCGATCTCACTGACCACCCCCACTACAGGCAGACACACTCCCCCTCACCCCCTTCCCAATCTCACTGACACCCGCACTACAGGCAGACACACTCGCCCTCACACCCTTCCCAATCTCACTGACACCCGCACTACAGGCAGACACACTCGCCCTCACCCCCTTCCCAATCTCACTGACACCCACACTACAGGCAGACACACTCGGCCTCACTCCCTTCCCAATCTCACTGACCACCCCACTACTGTCAGACACACACCCCAACCCCCTTCCCAATCTCGCTGTCACCTGCACTACAGGCAGACACACTCGCCCTCACCCCTTCCCAATCTCACTGACACCCGCACTACAGGCAGACACACTCGCCCTCACACCCTTCCCAATCTCACTGACACCCGCACTACAGGCAGACACACCCGCCCTCACCCCCTTCCCAATCTCACTGACACCCACACTACAGGCAGACACACTCGGCCTCACCCCCTTCCCAATCTCATTGACTACCCCACTACTGTCAGACACACACCCCAACCCCCTTCCCAATCTCACTGACACCCACACTGCAGTCAGACACACACCCCAACCCCTTCCCAATCTCACTGACACCCGCACTACAGTCAGACACACTCCCCAACCCCCTTCCAAATTTCACTGTAACACACACTACAGTCAGTCACACTCCCCAACCCCGTTCCAAATCTCATTGTAACACACACTACAGCCAGAAACACTCGCCCTCACCACCTTCCCAATAACACTGTAACCCCCACAATAGTCAGATACGCTCCCCTCTCCCCCTTCCCAATCTCACCGACACCCGCACGACAGGCAGACACACTCCCCACACCCCCTTCCCAATCTCACTGACACCCACACTACAGGCAGACACACTCCCCACACCCCCTTCCCACTCTCACTGACACCCACACTACAGGCAGACACACACCCCCTCACCCCCTTCCCAATCTCACTGACACCCGCACTACAGGCAGACACACCCGCCCTAACCCCCTTCCCAATCTCACTGACACCCACACTACAGGCAGACACACTCGGCCTCACCCCCTTCCCAATCTCATTGACTACCCCACTACTGTCAGACACACACCCCAACCCCCTTCCCAATCTCACTGACACCCACACTACAGTCAGACACACTCCCCAACCCCTTCCCAATCTCACTGTAACACACACAAGAGTCAGTCACACTCCCCAATCTCACTGTAACACACACTACAGTCAGACACACTCCCCAACCCCCTTCCAAATTTCACTGTAACACACACTACAGTCAGTCACACTCCCCAACCCCGTTCCAAATCTCATTGTAACACACACTACAGCCAGAAACACTCGCCCTCACCACCTTCCCAATCACACTGTAACCCCCACAATAGTCAGATACGCTCCCCTCTCCCCCTTCCCAATCTCACTGACACCCGCACTACAGGCGGACACACTCGCCCTCTCCCCCTTAGCAATCTCACTGACACTCCCAGTACAGGCAGACACACTCCCCAACACCCTTCTCAATCTCACTGACACTCCCACTACAGGCAGACACACTCGCCCTCACCTTCTACCCAATCTCACTGACACCCTCACTACAGGCAGAAACACTCCCTCACCCCTTTCCAATCTCTCTGTAACCCCTACTGCAGTCAGACACACTCCCCACACCCCTTCCCAATCTCACTGACACCCGTACTACAGTCAGTCACACTCCCCAACCCACTTCCCAATCTCACTGTAACACACACTACAGCCAGAAACACGCACCCTCACCCACTTCCCAATCTCACTGACGCTCCCACTACAGGCAGACACACTCGCCCTCACCCCCTTCCCAATCTCACTGACCATCCCAACTACAGGCAGACACACTCGCCCTCACCATGTTCTCAATCTCGCTGACACCTCACTGCAGGCAGACACAGTCGTCCTCACCCCCTTCCCAAACTCACCGACAACTCAGTACAGCCAGCCACACTGGTCATCACCCCCTTCCCAATCTCACTGACATCCCAAATACAGGCAGAAACACTCCCCCTCATCCCCCTCCCAATCTCACTGATACCCCACTACAGGCAGACACAGTCGCCCTCACCCCCTTCCCAAACTCACTGACAACCCAGTACAGGCAGACACACTTGGCCTCACCTACTTCCCAATCTCACTGACACCCCCACTACAGGCAGACACACTCACCCTCACACCCTTCCCAATCTCACTGACACCCTCACTACAGTCAGAAACACTCCCTCACTCCCTTCCCAATCTCACTGACACCCACACTACAGGCAGACACACTCGCCCTCACCCTCTTCCCAATCTCACTGACACCTGCACTACAGGCAGAAACACTCGCCCTCACCCTCTTCCCGATCTCACTGACCACCCCACTACAGGCAGACACACTCACCCTCACACCCTTCCCAATCTCACTGACACCCTCACTACAGTCAGAAACACTCCCTCACTCCCTTCCCAATCTCACTGACACCCACACTACAGGCAGAAACACTCGCCCTCACCCTCTTCCCGATCTCACTGACACCCACACTACAGTCAGACACACACCCCAACCCCCTTCCCAATCTCACTGACACCCACACTACAGTCAGACACACTCCCCAACCCCTTCCCAATCTCACTGTAACACACACAAGAGTCAGTCACACTCCCCAATCTCACTGTAACACACACTACAGTCAGACACACTCCCAAACCCCTTCCAAATTTCACTGTAACACACACTACAGTCAGTCACACTCCCCAACCCCGTTCCAAATCTCATTGTAACACACACTACAGCCAGAAACACTCGCCCTCACCACCTTCCCAATCACACTGTAACCCCCACAATAGTCAGATACGCTCCCCTCTCCCCCTTCCCAATCTCACTGACACCCGCACTACAGGCGGACACACTCGCCCTCTCCCCCTTAGCAATCTCACTGACACTCCCAGTACAGGCAGACACACTCCCCAACACCCTTCTCAATCTCACTGACACTCCCACTACAGTCAGTCACACTCCCCAACCCCGTTCCAAATCTCATTTTAACACACACTACAGCCAGAAACACTCGCCCTCACCACCTTCCCAATCACACTGTAAACCCCACAATAGTCAGATACACTCCCCTCTCCCCCTTCCCAATCTCACCGACACCCGCACTACAGGCAGACACAATCCCCACACCCCCTTCCCAATCTCACTGACAACCACACTACAGGCAGACACACTCCCCACACCCCCTTCCCAATCTCACTGACTACCCCACTACTGTCAGACACACACCCCAACCCCCTTCCCAATCTCACTGTAACACACACCGCACTCAGTCACATTCCCCAACCTCACTGTAACACACACTACAGCCAGAAACACACTCCCTCACCCGCTTCCCAATCTCACTGACACCCGCACTACAGGTAGACACACTCCCCAAACCCTTTCCCAATCTCAATGACACCCCCACTACTGGAAGACACACTCGCCCTCACCCCCTTCCCAATCTCACTGACACCCTCACTACAGTCAGAAACACTCTCTCACTCCCTTCCCAATCTCACTGTAACCCCTACTATAGTCAGACACATTCCCCAACCCCGTTCCCAATCTCACTGACACCCTCACTACAGGCAGACACACTTCCCCTCACCCCCTTCCCAATCATGCCGACACCCCAATACAGGCAGAAACACTTCCCCTCACCCCCCTCCCAATCATACCGACACCCGCACTACAGGCAGACACACTCCACAATCCCTTTTCCCAATGTCATTCACACCCGCACTACAGGCAGACACACTCGGCCTCACCCCTTCCTAATCTCACTGACACCCCAATACAGGCAGAAACACTTCCACTCACCCCCCTCCCAATCATACTGACACCCGCACTACAGGCAGACACACTCCCCAACCCCCTTCACAATCTCACTGACACCCACACTACAGGGAGACACACTCGCCCTCACACCCTTCCCAATCTCACTGACACCCGCACTACAGGCAGACATACTCGCCCTCACCCTCTTCCCAATCTCACTGACACCTGCACTACAGGCAGAAACACTCGCCCTCACCCTCTTCCCGATCTCACTGACCACCCCACTACAGGCAGACACACTCCCCCTCACCCCCTTCCCAATCTCACTGACACCCGCACTACAGGCAGACACACTCCCCCTCACCCCTTCCCAATCTCACTGACACCCGCACTACAGGCAGACACACTCGCCCTCACCCCCTTCCCAATCTCACTGACACCCGCACTACAGGCAGACACACTCGCCCTCACCCCCTTCCCAATCTCACTGACACCCACACTACAGGCAGACACACTCGGCCTCACTCCCTTCCCAATCTCACTGACCACCCCACTACTGTCAGACACACACCCCAACCCCCTTCCCAATCTCGCTGACACCCGCACTACAGGCAGACACACTCGCCCTCACCCCTTCCCAATCTCACTGACACCCGCACTACAGGCAGACACACTCGCCCTCACACCCTTCCCAATCTCACTGACACCCGCACTACAGGCAGACACACCCGCCCTCACCCCCTTCCCAATCTCACTGACACCCACACTACAGGCAGACACACTCGGCCTCACCCCATTCCCAATCTCACTGACTACCCCACTACTGTCAGACACACACCCCAACCCCCTTCCCAATCTCACTGACACCCACACTGCAGTCAGACACACACCCCAACCCCCTTCCCAATCTCACTGACACCCACACTACAGTCAGACACACTCCCCAACCCCTTCCCAATCTCACTGTAACACACACAAGAGTCAGTCACACTCCCCAATCTCACTGTAACACACACTACAGTCAGACACACTCCCCAACCCCCTTCCAAATTTCACTGCAACACACACTACAGTCAGTCACACTCCCCAACCCCGTTCCAAATCTCATTGTAACACACACTACAGCCAGAAACACCCATCCTCACCACCTTCCCAATCACACTGTAACCCCCACAATAGTCAGATACGCTCCCCTCACCCTCTTCCCAATCTCAACAACACCCGCACTACAGGCAGACACACTCCCCACACCCCTTCCCAATCTCACTGACACCCACACTACAGGCAGGCACATTCCCCACACACCCTTCCCAATCTCACTGACACCCCCAATACAGGCAGAAACACTCCCCCTCACCCCCTTCCCAATCTCACCGAAACCCACACTACAGGCAGAAACACTCGCCCTCACCGCCTTCCCAATCTCACTGACACCCCACTACAGGCAGACATACACAACACCCTTCCCAATCTCACTGACACCCACACTACAGGCAGACACACTCCCCAACCCTTTTCCCCAATGTCATTGACACCCGCACTACAGGCAGACACAGTCGTCCTCTCCTCCGTCCAAAACTCACTGAAACCCCCACCATAGGCAGACACACTCCCCAACACCCTTCCCAATCTCACTGACACCCTCACTACAGTCAGAAACACTCTCTCACTCCCTTCCCAATCTCACTGTAACCCCTACTATAGTCAGACACACTCCCCAACCCCCTTCCCAATCTCACTGACACCCTCACTACAGGCAGACACACTTCCCCTCACCCCTTCCCAATCATGCCGACACCCCAATACAGGCAGAAACACTTCCCCTCACCCCCTCCCAATCATACCGACACCCGCACTACAGGCAGACACACTCCACAATCCCTTTTCCCAATGTCATTCACCCCCGCACTACAGGCAGACACACTCGGCCTCACCCCTTCCCAATCTCACTGACACCCCAATACAGGCAGAAACACTTCCCCTCACCCCCCCTCCCAATCTCACTGACACCCGCACTACAGGCAGACACACTCGCCCACACCCCCTTCCCAATCTCACAGACACCCCACTACAGGCAGACACACTCCCCCTCACCCCCTTCCCAATCTCACTGACACCCGCACTACAGGCAGACACACTCGCCCTCACCCCTTCCCAATCTCACTGACACCCGCACTACAGGCAGACACACTCGCCCTCACCCCTTTCCCAATCTCACTGACACCTGCACTACAGGCAGACACACTCGCCCTCACCATCTTCCCAATCTCACTGACACCCACTACAGGCAGACACACTCCCCACCCCCTTCCCAATCTCACTGACACCCGCACTACAGGCAGACACACTCGCCCTCACACCCTTCCCAATCTCACTGACACCCGCACTACAGGCAGACACACTCGCCCTCACCCCCTTCCCAATCTCACTGACACCCACACTACAGGCAGACACACTCGGCCTCACTCCCTTCCCAATCTCACTGACCACCCCACTACTGTCAGACACACACCCAACCCCCTTCCCAATCTCACTGTCACCTGCACTACAGGCAGACACACTCGCCCTCACCCCTTCCCAATCTCACTGACACCCGCACTACAGGCAGACACACTCGCCCTCACACCCTTCCCAATCTCACTGACACCCCACTACAGGCAGACACACCCGCCCTCACCCCCTTCCCAATCTCACTGACACCCACACTACAGGCAGACACACTCGGCCTCACCCCTTCCCAATCTCATTGACTACCCCACTACTGTCAGACACACACCCCAACCCCCTTCCCAATCTCACTGACACCCACACTACAGTCAGACACACTCCCCAACCCCTTCCCAATCTCACTGTAATACACACAAGAGTCAGTCACACTCCCAATCTCACTGTAACACACACTACAGTCAGACACACTCCCCAACCCCCTTCCAAATTTCACTGTAACACACACTACAGTCAGTCACACTCCCCAACCCCGTTCCAAATCTCATTGTAACACACACTACAGCCAGAAACACTCGCCCTCACCACCTTCCCAATAACACTGTAACCCCCACAATAGTCAGATACGCTCCCCTCTCCCCCTTCCCAATCTCACCGACACCCGCACGACAGGCAGACACACTCCCCACACCCCCTTCCCAATCTCACTGACACCCACACTACAGGCAGACACACTCCCCACACCCTTCCCAATCTCACTGACACCCACACTACAGGCAGAAACACTCCCCCTCACCCCCTTCCCAATCATACCGAAACCCGCACTACAGGCAGACACACTCGCCCTCACACCCTTCCCAATCTCACTGACACCCGCACTACAGGCAGACACACCCGCCCTCACCCCCTTCCCAATCTCACTGACACCCACACTACAGGCAGACACACTCGGCCTCACCCCCTTCCCAATCTCATTGACTACCCCACTACTGTCAGACACACACCCCAACCCCCTTCCCAATCTCACTGACACCCACACTACAGTCAGACACACTCCCCAACCCCTTCCCAATCTCACTGTAACACACACAAGAGTCAGTCACACTCCCAATCTCACTGTAACACACACTACAGTCAGACACACTCCCCAACCCCCTTCCAAATTTCACTGTAACACACACTACAGTCAGTCACACTCCCCAACCCCGTTCCAAATCTCATTGTAACACACACTACAGCCAGAAACACTCGCCCTCACCACCTTCCCAATCACACTGTAACCCCCACAATAGTCAGATACGCTCCCCTCTCCCCTTCCCAATCTCACTGACACCCGCACTACAGGCGGACACACTCGCCCTCTCCCCCTTAGCAATCTCACTGACACTCCCAGTACAGGCAGACACACTCCCCAACACCCTTCTCAATCTCACTGACACTCCCACTACAGGCAGACACACTCGCCCTCACCTTCTACCCAATCTCACTGACACCCTCACTACAGGCAGAAACACTCCCTCACCCCTTTCCAATCTCTCTGTAACCCCTACTGCAGTCAGACACACTCCCCACACCCCTTCCCAATCTCACTGACACCCGTACTACAGTCAGTCACACTCCCCAACCCACTTCCCAATCTCACTGTAACACACACTACAGCCAGAAACACGCACCCTCACCCACTTCCCAATCTCACTGACGCTCCCACTACAGGCAGACACACTCGCCCTCACCCCCTTCCCAATCTCACTGACCATCCCAACTACAGGCAGACACACTCGCCCTCACCATGTTCTCAATCTCGCTGACACCTCACTGCAGGCAGACACAGTCGTCCTCACCCCTTCCCAAACTCACCGACAACTCAGTACAGCCAGCCACACTGGTCATCACCCCCTTCCCAATCTCACTGACATCCCAAATACAGGCAGAAACACTCCCCCTCATCCCCCTCCCAATCTCACTGATACCCCACTACAGGCAGACACAGTCGCCCTCACCCCCTTCCCAAACTCACTGACAACCCAGTACAGGCAGACACACTTGGCCTCACCTACTTCCCAATCTCACTGACACCCCCACTACAGGCAGACACACTCACCCTCACACCCTTCCCAATCTCACTGACACCCACACTACAGTCAGACACACTCCCCAACCCCCTTCCCAATCTCACTGTAACACACACCGCACTCAGTCACATTCCCCAACCTCACTGTAACACACGCTACAGTCAGACACACTCCCAAACCCCTTCCAAATTTCACTGTAACACACACTACAGTCAGTCACACTCCCCAACCCCGTTCCAAATCTCATTGTAACACACACTACAGCCAGAAACACTCGCCCTCACCACCTTCCCAATCACACTGTAACCCCCACAATAGTCAGATACGCTCCCCTCTCCCCCTTCCCAATCTCACTGACACCCGCACTACAGGCGGACACACTCGCCCTCTCCCCCTTAGCAATCTCACTGACACTCCCAGTACAGGCAGACACACTCCCCAACACCCTTCTCAATCTCACTGACACTCCCACTACAGTCAGTCACACTCCCCAACCCCGTTCCAAATCTCATTTTAACACACACTACAGCCAGAAACACTCGCCCTCACCACCTTCCCAATCACACTGTAACCCCCACAATAGTCAGATACACTCCCCTCTCCCCCTTCCCAATCTCACCGACACCCGCACTACAGGCAGACACACTCCCCACACCCCCTTCCCAATCTCACTGACAACCACACTACAGGCAGACACACTCCCCACACCCCCTTCCCAATCTCACTGACTACCCCACTACTGTCAGACACACACCCCAACCCCCTTCCCAATCTCACTGTAACACACACCGCACTCAGTCACATTCCCCAACCTCACTGTAACACACACTACAGCCAGAAACACACTCCCTCACCCCCTTCCCAATCTCACTGACACCCGCACTACAGGTAGACACACTCCCCAAACCCCTTCCCAATCTCAATGACACCCCCACTACAGGAAGACACAGTCGCCCTCACCCCCTTCCCAATCTCACTGACACCCTCACTACAGGAAGACAAACTCGCCCTCACCCCCTTCCCAATCTCACTGACACCTGCACTACAGTCAGAAACACTCTCTCACTCCCTTCCCAATCTCACTGTAACCCCTACTATAGTCAGACACACTCCCCAACCCCCTTCCCAATCTCACTGACACCCTCACTACAGGCAGACACACTTCCCCTCACCCCCTTCCCAATCATGCTGACACCCCAATACAGGCAGAAACACTTCCCCTCACCCCCCTCCCAATCGTACCGACACCCGCACTACAGGCAGACACACTCCACAATCCCTTTTCCCAATGTCATTGACACCCGCACTACAGGCAGACACACTCGGCCTCACCCCTTCCTAATCTCACTGACACCCCAATACAGGCAGAAACACTTCCGCTCACCCCCCTCCCAATCAAACCGACACCCGCACTACAGGCAGACACACTCCCCAACCCCCTTCACAATCTCACTGACACCCGCACTACAGGGAGACACACTCGCCCTCACACCCTTCCCAATCTCACTGACACCCGCACTACAGGCAGACACACTCGCCCTCACCCTCTTCCCAATCTCACTGACACCTGCACTACAGGCAGAAACACTCGCCCTCACCCTCTTCCCGATCTCACTGACCACCCCACTACAGGCAGACACACACCCCCAACCCCCTTCCCAATCTCACTGACACCCACACTACAGTCAGACACACTCCCCAACCCCTTCCCAATCTCACTGTAACACACACAAGAGTCAGTCACACTCCCCAATCTCACTGTAACACACACTACAGTCAGACACACTCCCAAACCCCTTCCAAATTTCACTGTAACACACACTACAGTCAGTCACACTCCCCAACCCCGTTCCAAATCTCATTGTAACACACACTACAGCCAGAAACACTCGCCCTCACCACCTTCCCAATCACACTGTAACCCCCACAATAGTCAGATACGCTCCCCTCTCCCCCTTCCCAATCTCACTGACACCCGCACTACAGGCGGACACACTCGCCCTCTCCCCCTTAGCAATCTCACTGACACTCCCAGTACAGGCAGACACACTCCCCAACACCCTTCTCAATCTCACTGACACTCCCACTACAGTCAGTCACACTCCCCAACCCCGTTCCAAATCTCATTTTAACACACACTACAGCCAGAAACACTCGCCCTCACCACCTTCCCAATCACACTGTAACCCCCACAATAGTCAGATACACTCCCCTCTCCCCCTTCCCAATCTCACCGACACCCGCACTACAGGCAGACACACTCCCCACACCCCCTTCCCAATCTCACTGACAACCACACTACAGGCAGACACACTCCCCACACCCCCTTCCCAATCTCACTGACTACCCCACTACTGTCAGACACACACCCCAACCCCCTTCCCAATCTCACTGTAACACACACCGCACTCAGTCACATTCCCCAACCTCACTGTAACACACACTACAGCCAGAAACACACTCCCTCACCCCCTTCCAATCTCACTGACACCCGCACTACAGGTAGACACACTCCCCAAACCCCTTCCCAATCTCAATGACACCCCCACTACAGGAAGACACACTCGCCCTCACCCCTTCCCAATCTCACTGACACCCCCACTACAGGAAGACAAACTCGCCCTCACCCCCTTCCCAATCTCACTGACACCTGCACTACAGTCAGAAACACTCTCTCACTCCCTTCCCAATCTCACTGTAACCCCTACTATAGTCAGACACATTCCCCAACCCCTTCCCAATCTCACTGACACCCTCACTACAGGCAGACACACTTCCCCTCACCCCCTTCCCAATCATGCTGACACCCCAATACAGGCAGAAACACTTCCCCTCACCCCCCTCCCAATCATACCGACACCCGCACTACAGGCAGACACACTCCACAATCCCTTTTCCCAATGTCATTGACACCCGCACTACAGGCAGACACACTCGGCCTCACCCCTTCCTAATCTCACTGACACCCCAATACAGGCAGAAACACTTCCGCTCACCCCCCTCCCAATCAAACCGACACCCGCACTACAGGCAGACACACTCCCCAACCCCCTTCACAATCTCACTGACACCCGCACTACAGGGAGACACACTCGCCCTCACACCCTTCCCAATCTCACTGACACCCGCACTACAGGCAGACACACTCGCCCTCACCCTCTTCCCAATCTCACTGACACCTGCACTACAGGCAGAAACACTCGCCCTCACCCTCTTCCCGATCTCACTGACCACCCCACTACAGGCAGACACACACCCCAACCCCCTTCCCAATCTCACTGACACCCCACTACAGTCAGACACACTCCCCAACCCCTTCCCAATCTCACTGTAACACACACAAGAGTCAGTCACACTCCCCAATCTCACTGTAACACACACTACAGTCAGACACACTCCCAAACCCCTTCCAAATTTCACTGTAACACACACTACAGTCAGTCACACTCCCCAACCCCGTTCCAAATCTCATTGTAACACACACTACAGCCAGAAACACTCGCCCTCACCACCTTCCCAATCACACTGTAACCCCCACAATAGTCAGATACGCTCCCCTCTCCCCCTTCCCAATCTCACTGACACCCGCACTACAGGCAGACACACTCGCCCTCTCCCCCTTAGCAATCTCACTGACACTCCCAGTACAGGCAGACACACTCCCCAACCCCGTTCCAAATCTCATTTTAACACACACTACAGCCAGAAACACTCGCCCTCACCACCTTCCCAATAACACTGTAACCCCCACAATAGTCAGACACACTCGCCCTCTCCCCCTTCCCAATCTCACCGACACCCACACTACAGGCAGACACACTCCCCCCACACCCCCTTCCCAATCTCACTGACAACCACACTACAGGCAGACACACTCGCCCACACCCCTTCCCAATCTCACTGACTACCCCACTACAGTCAGACACACACCCCACCCCACCCACCCCTTCCCAATCTCACTGTAACACACACCGCACTCAGTCACATTCCCCAACCTCACTGTAACACACACTACAGCCAGAAACACACTCCCTCACCCCCTTCCCAATCTCACTGACACCCGCACTACAGGTAGACACACTCCCCAAACCCTTTCCCAATCTCAATGACACCCCCACTACAGGAAGACACACTCGCCCTCACCCCCTTCCCAATCTCACTGACACCCCCACTACAGGAAGACACACTCGCCCTCACCCCCTTCCCAATCTCACTGACACCCTCACTACAGTCAGAAACACTCTCTCACTCCCTTCCCAATCTCACTGTAACCCCTACTATAGTCAGACACATTCCCCAACCCCGTTCCCAATCTCACTGACACCCTCACTACAGGCAGACACACTTCCCCTCACCCCCTTCCCAATCATGCCGACACCCCAATACAGGCAGAAACACTTCCCCTCACCCCCCTCCCAATCATACCGACACCCGCACTACAGGCAGACACACTCCACAATCCCTTTTCCCAATGTCATTCACACCCGCACTACAGGCAGACACACTCGGCCTCACCCCTTCCTAATCTCACTGACACCCCAATACAGGCAGAAACACTTCCACTCACCCCCCTCCCAATCATACCGACACCCGCACTACAGGCAGACACACTCCCCAACCCCCTTCACAATCTCACTGACACCCACACTACAGGGAGACACACTCGCCCTCACACCCTTCCCAATCTCACTGACACCCGCACTACAGGCAGACACACTCGCCCTCACCCTCTTCCCAATCTCACTGACACCTGCACTACAGGCAGAAACACTCGCCCTCACCCTCTTCCCGATCTCACTGACCACCCCACTACAGGCAGACACACTCCCCCTCACCCCCTTCCCAATCTCACTGACACCCCCACTACAGTCAGACACACTCCCCAACCCCTTCCCAATCTCACTGCAACACACACAAGAGTCAGTCACACTCCCCAATCTCACTGTAACACACACTACAGTCAGACACACTCCCAAACCCCTTCCAAATTTCACTGTAACACACACTACAGTCAGTCACACTCCCCAACCCCGTTCCAAATCTCATTGTAACACACACTACAGCCAGAAACACTCGCCCTCACCACCTTCCCAATCACACTGTAACCCCCACAATAGTCAGATACGCTCCCCTCTCCCCCTTCCCAATCTCACTGACACCCGCACTACAGGCGGACACACTCGCCCTCTCCCCCTTAGCAATCTCACTGACACTCCCAGTACAGGCAGACACACTCCCCAACACCCTTCTCAATCTCACTGACACTCCCACTACAGTCAGTCACACTCCCCAACCCCGTTCCAAATCTCATTTTAACACACACTACAGCCAGAAACACTCGCCCTCACCACCTTCCCAATCACACTGTAACCCCCACAATAGTCAGATACACTCCCCTCTCCCCCTTCCCAATCTCACCGACACCCGCACTACAGGCAGACACACTCCCACACCCCCTTCCCAATCTCACTGACAACCACACTACAGGCAGACACACTCCCCACACCCCCTTCCCAATCTCACTGACTACCCCACTACTGTCAGACACACACCCCACACCCCCTTCCCAATCTCACTGACACACACCCACTCAGTCACATGCACACATACACAACACACTCCCTCACCCCCTTCCCAATCTCACTGACACCCGCACTACAGGTAGACACACTCCCCAAACCCTTTCCCAATCTCAATGACACCCGCACTACAGGAAGACACACTCGCCCTCACCCCCGTCCCAATCTCACTGACACCCCCACTACAGGAAGACACACTCGCCCTCACCCCCTTCCCAATCTCACTGACACCCTCACTACAGTCAGAAACACTCTCTCACTCCCTTCCCAATCTCACTGTAACCCCTACTATAGTCAGACACATTCCCCAACCCCGTTCCCAATCTCACTGACACCCTCACTACAGGCAGACACACTTCCCCTCACCCCCTTCCCAATCATGCCGACACCCCAATACAGGCAGAAACACTTCCCCTCACCCCCTCCCAATCATACCGACACCCGCACTACAGGCAGACACACTCCACAATCCCTTTTCCCAATGTCATTCACACCCGCACTACAGGCAGACACACTCGGCCTCACCCCTTCCTAATCTCACTGACACCCCAATACAGGCAGAAACACTTCCACTCACCCCCCTCCCAATCATACCGACACCCGCACTACAGGCAGACACACTCCCCAACCCCCTTCACAATCTCACTGACACCCACACTACAGGGAGACACACTCGCCCTCACACCCTTCCCAATCTCACTGACACCCGCACTACAGGCAGACATACTCGCCCTCACCCTCTTCCCAATCTCACTGACACCTGCACTACAGGCAGAAACACTCGCCCTCACCCTCTTCCCGATCTCACTGACCACCCCACTACAGGCAGACACACTCCCCCTCACCCCCTTCCCAATCTCACTGACACCCGCACTACAGGCAGACACACTCCCCCTCACCCCTTCCCAATCTCACTGACACCCGCACTACAGGCAGACACACTCGCCCTCACCCCCTTCCCAATCTCACTGACACCCGCACTACAGGCAGACACACTCGCCCTCACCCCCTTCCCAATCTCACTGACACCCACACTACAGGCAGACACACTCGGCCTCACTCCCTTCCCAATCTCACTGACCACCCCACTACTGTCAGACACACACCCCAACCCCCTTCCCAATCTCGCTGACACCCGCACTACAGGCAGACACACTCGCCCTCACCCCTTCCCAATCTCACTGACACCCGCACTACAGGCAGACACACTCGCCCTCACACCCTTCCCAATCTCACTGACACCCGCACTACAGGCAGACACACC
>NW_026868652.1:0-28892 GCF_020745735.1 Hemiscyllium ocellatum | reverse complement strand
TGTTTATTTTTTTTTTTCTTTTTTTTTTTTTTTAATTAACCCCCACACTACCGCCTAACTGCGGTAGTGCTTATTTTTTTCCCAGCACCCATGGTGTGTGTGTGTGTGCAGCTGTGAGACACAGTGAGAGACATAAAGTGCACAAATCTTTATTTAATTTCCACCACCAGGAAAAGTAGGAAAACACCCGAGTGGCCTGTGACGAGCAGTGCCCTTCACATCAAAGGGCAATGCTGTGTGATCAAAACAGTGAAGGGGAGGGCAGGGACTAAATCAAAATAGAGTTGGAGGGGAAATGATGCACTCCACTCCCTGCGGCGCCCACCTCTCCCTGAACAACTCCAGGGTGTTGGTGGACACCGCGTGCTCCTTCTCCAAGGACACCCGGGCCCTAACGTAACCGCGGAAGAGGGGCAGGCAGTCGGCCCTAACGACCCCCTCCACGGCCCGCTGCCTGGACCTGTTTATGGCCAGTTTGGCCAGGCCCAGGAGCAGACCCACGAGGAGGTCTTCAGACCTGCCCTCCCTCCTCCGCACCGGGTGCCCGATGATCAGGAGCGTGGGACTGAAGTGCAAACAAAAGCAGAGGAGAAGGTTTTTCAGAAAATCAAAAAGGGAGTGCAAACGCCCACACCCAACATACACATGGTCCACGGACTCCACAGCGCCACAGAACAAGCAGTTGGGCTGGGAGTCCGTGAACCACCGCAATCTGCGGTTGCAGGGGACTGCTGCGTGCAACACCCTCCACCCCAGATCCCCGAGAGAAAGGGGGAGGACTCCTGCGTAGAGGGCCCTCCACTGGGGACCCCCACCGCCCGGTGGCAAATGGGCACGCCAGGGCGTGTCCGGGCGGTGGATGAGGGAGAAGAGGTGGACGGTGTGCAGCAGCAGTCGTACAGGACACACCTTTTAACGTCCTTGAACGGGACAAAGTTAAAATTTCGGAGGCGGCTCAGGTTGTGGGGCACAGGCTCCCGCGGGAAGTACGGGACCTTGGGGCCAATGTGAAATTCCGTCCGGGCAGGGGTGAGCGCGGACGGGATCCCACCGCACACCTGAGCGTCCTCCAACTGGTGCACTACGTCGGGTCCGAGCACCGCCGTTTTAAGGCGTCGGATGCCGGTGGCCACGTACCGGACGTCTACCGCTGCCCTGCTCGCTATGTCTTGCGGCAACGTCCAGCCCAGGCCCCCGGCACCCAGCACGTCCCCGACCCTGGTCACCCTCGCCGCCACGGCCCTCCCCTCCGACAGCCACTCGAACCCGCGAGCACGGAGGTGCGGATTCCTGAGCAACGGCTCCCTGACGACAGCCGCTACTCCTGCCGGAGGGTAGGCGCGACGCGATTCGACCATGTTCCAGACAGTGATCAGGTCCTGGTAAAAGACAGGCAGCACCTTGAGGGCGACCTCCAAACCGTCACGGTCGACGAACAGGAGCTGCGTGTCGTAGTTGAGGTTACGCACCTGGCGGAAAAAATACGTCGCCAGGGCGCACCACCTAGGAGGAGGCTCGACGTAAAGGTATCGCTGCAAGGTCTGAAGGCGGAAGGTCGCGACCTGGGTGCGGACGCACACCAGCGACTGACCGCCCTCCTCAATGGGGAGACTCAGAACCTGCGCAGCGACCCAGTGCATCTTTTTGTCCCAGAAGAAGTCGACCAACGTTCTCTGGATGTCAGCGACAAAGCCAGGAGGAGGGACCAAAGTGACCAGCCGGTACCACAGCATGGCGGCCACCAGCTGGTTTATGACCAGCACTCGGCTCCTGTAAGATAGCACTCGGAGCAGTCCTGTCCAGCGGCCTAGGCGAGCCGAGACTTTGGCCTCCAGCTCCTGCCAGTTGGCCGGCCAGGATTCCTCGGTCGGGCTGAGGTAGACCCCCGGTAGAGGAGATGGGTGGTACTCCAGCTGAACCCCCGAAACTCCTCCGGCAGGGAGTCCACCCGCCACGGACCCACCAGTAGCCGGAACATTTGGCCCAGTTGATCCTGGCGGAAGACGCCGCCGAGTACACGGCCTGGCACTCGCGCATCCTCCCCAGGTCAGCCGGGTCGGTGAAAGTGAGGAGCACGTCGTCGGCGTAGGCCGAGAGGACCACCCCCGCGCCCGCGCCGCGCAGAACCAGCCCCGACAACCTCCTCCGCAAGAGGCGCAGGAAAGGCTCCACGCACAGGGAATACAGTTGGCCGGACAGGGGGCAGCCTTGACGCACTCCTCTCCCGAAGCGAAGGGGCGCCGTCAGGGACCCGTTAACTTTAACCAGACACTCTGCGGCGGCGTACAAAAGTCGGATCCGGGCGACGAACTGCGTCCCGAACCCGAACGCCCGCAGAGTCCCGAGCAGGTACTCGTGATCGACCCTGTCGAACGCCTTCTCCTGGTCGAGAGACAGGAAGGCGCTCGGCAGACCAGCCCGTCGACAGAAATGGATCAGGTCCCGGACCAGATGGACGTTGTCTTGTATCCTCCGGCCCGGGACCGTGTAGGACTGGTCCGGGTGAATCATGTGGGCCAGCACGGAAGCCAGGCGAGAAGACAACACCCTGGCAAAGATTTTGTAGTCCGTGCTGAGGAGGGAGACCGGACGCCAGTTCTTCAAAGAACGAAGGTCCCCCTTCTTTGGCAGCAGGACGATGACCGCCCTGCGCCAAGAAAGGGGCAGCTCTCCGGCATTTAGACACTCCCCCAGGACCTGTGCGTAGTCGCTCCCCAGGACGTCCCAGAACGCCCTGAAGAACTCCACAGTCAGCCCGTCCAGCCCCGGGGATTTGCCCCTCGAGAGCCGGTCGAGGGCGCCGGTCAGCTCCTCTAAGGTGACGGGAGCGTCGAGCCTTCCGGCGTCCTCCGGGCTGAGCTGCGGCAGGTCCTCCCACAGAACTCTGCGAGCGTCCTCGCTGGACGGATCCGGAGAGAACAGGGCCGTGTAATAGGATCGGACGTGGGCCCTGATACCCTCCGGATCCGAGACGAGGGACCCGTCGTCGGCCAGCAGCACAAGGAGCTGCTGACGGGTGCCACGCCTTTTTTCCAGCGAGTAGAAGAAGGGGGAGCCGCGGTCCAGGTCCTGGAGGAGCTGGAGCCGCGACCTCACGTACGCGCCCCGAGCCCCGACGAGCTGCAGGTCCCGGAGCGCGGCCTTCTTCTCTTCGTACACCCCGCGCAGGGCCGGGTCCGCGTCGGGCTGACCGAGGCGTGACTCCAGGTCGAGCATCTCCCTCTCCAACTCCCCGATCCTGGATTTCCGCCTCTTCGTCGACCCCCTCGCGTACTCCTGACAGAAGACGCGGACGTGAGCCTTGCCCACGTCCCACCATAGCCTCAGGGAGGGGAAGCTTCCCCGCTTCCTTCTCCAGCCGGCCAGAAACGACGAAACGAGTCCCGGAACCGCTCGTCCTCCAGCAGCAGGTTGTTAAAGTGCCAGTACGCGGAGCCCAACCTGGCGCCGAACGGAAGGAGTTCCGCCCACACCAGGTGATGGTCCGTGCACGACACCTGCCGCGTGGAGGCCTTCGGAAAGCAGGAGGCGTACGCCCGCGAAACGTACAGGCGGTCGATTCTGGACGCTCCGACCCCAGGCCTCACGAAGGTGAAGGCGATGGAGTCAGGATGGAGATTCCGCCAGACGTCCACCAGGTCCAAGGACTTGACCAAGTCCCCCAACCTCCTCCCCGACGTCGAACTCGAGCGGGCACCGCCGTGGTCCCTGTCCTCGAGGACGCAGTTAAAATCTCCCCCGAGGACGACGCACTGGTTCTCGTCGATGGAAGCGAGATGAGCGGACACTTCTTCGAAGAAGCTCGCTTGCCTCGGCCCGGCCAGGGGAGCGTAGACGTTCACCAAGTGAAGCACCGCGCCCCCCAGCCGAACCGTCAGGTGAAGCAAACGGCCTGGCACTGGCTCCCTGACCCCCAAGATCTCCGGCTGAAAATGCGGGGCCAACAAGATAGCCACCCCGCCAGATCTGCGGGTGAGGTGACTCATGTAGACCCCCCCTCGCCACTCCAGGAGCCAGGTGGCTTCGTCTCCCGGGGTAGTGTGGGTTTCTTGCAGGAAGCACACCGCATACCTCCCGTCCCGAAGGACCGAGAGGGTCTGGAATCTGCGCTGTGACTCCCTGCTGCCGTTGATGTTGAGGCTGGCTATAGTTGTCTCCATGTCGGAAGTATAGTGCAACCACCACCAGTACACACAGTTAAACTATGTACATATTTACTGGGAGGACGAGAGAGGGGCACAGAAGTCCCTCGCCCTCACCAGGAGTGCTCCCAGGAAGTTCCTGACTCGCTTTCGCTCATTGACGTCAAGCCCGGGCGCCTGGCGCGCAGCGTGGGCCGACCAGTAGACTCTTTCGAAGGAGCTCCAGCGGTCGAGCGCCAGTTGGGCTCTATCCCGGCGACTCCGAGTTTCCTCGACAAATTCCCGGAGTTCCTCGAGGGGGATGAGGGGGAGATCGGTGGGGGGCACCTGGGACTCGAAAATGTCGCTGGAGACGGACTCCGCGTCGTCCCGGTGTCCGCCACCGATCCAGAACCCTCCTCCGGGAGGTCGCCTTCGGTCACCGACCCCTCCCCCACCGAGAGGATGGGGGCTGGTCCGGCACCGCCAACTGGCCTCAAACCTCCAGTGACCCCACCCCCAGGGTCACCTTCCGTATCTTCCTCGGCGCACCCCTTCCCGGAACGCCCCGAGTTCGGGTCGCCGGGCGGCAGAGGCTCGGGGCCCCGCTCCTCTCCCGACACCGGGACGCCCGGCTCCTCGGGGAAAAGGTCCTCCCAGGGCCAAGGCCCCCGGAAAAACAGTCTGGGAGGGAGGAGCGAGGATAACACCTTCCTCCCCTCCACCGCTCGACGACCCAATGTTAAAAAGAACACGGCCGCCTGCACCATGGCCCGTGACGGTATTAAAATCCTCCCCAGGGGCTGGAGGAGTTATGGCGGTGGAAGGCCCGGCTGTCGCCCCTGGGGGTTTGGGCAGGTCAGGCCATGGTGCAGGACAGTGGGGAGACACCGTCGGCTCATCCCCTGGAGAGGGGCAGCGCCGCCGGCGCGCTGATGGGATTTCTCCCCCTCCAAGGGCCGGCGCCTCTTCCCCAGAGAGACAGGGGGGATTTTATGGGTCTTCCCCTCCCCGCCCGCCTTGGTGGTCGTGGGGCCCGAGGTCCCTCCCCCCCGCCTTTCCCGGAATATGATTGGCTGGGGGAATGCAGGGGGCGTGGCCAGGGTGGGAGGGTCAGCCGTGTCACTTCCTGCCCCGCCCCTGGTATATCAGGTGATGGCGGGCGGGGCAGGGGCCCAGTTCCCTCTCCGGGGCCAGAGACACGGTCGCTGCAGGAAGTGGAGCAGCGATGGTTCCCCCCAGGTTAGTGCCAGGGGGTGGCTGGGTGGGGCGGGGCTCAGTTTCTGGAGGGGGGGTTGAAGCCCCAGGAGTTTCCTTAACGAGGTGGGGTCGGTGTTGGGGTCGGGGTCAGTGGGGCCGGGATCAGGTACGGGTTTGGGGGTTCGGGGGTCAGGGTTCCCGCGCCGGGGCGACGCTGGCACGGCCGCAGGGGCATTGTCGTGCCGGGGCGGGGCAGGTCGTGGGTTACGTGGAGGGGAAGGGGAAGGGGATGGGGATAGGGTGGTCTCCCCGTGGGCGGGCTTGACGCGTTGCGTCTTCCTGAGCGCCTTCCGTTCGGTCGGACGCTCACCCCCCCTCCCTGCCAGAGGCTGAGGCATTGGGAGCCTCCGGCTTAGCCCCCGGTGCCGGGGCTTGTGGTGTTGACTTTGGGGGAGGGGGAGTGGGTGCGGCGGCACCACCCGCAGCCGTTGGTGTGGGCTGGGCAGCTTCTGGGTGGGGCAGTTTTTTCTAATGTGCCCCACCTCGCGGCACAGGTGGCACCGCACGCCGTCCGCCGTCCAGAAGGCGCGGTATGCCGCGCCCTCGTGGAGGACAGTGAATGAGCCCTCCGTGACCTCCTCCCGGGCCAGGCAAATAAACACCTGGCGTCGGAAGGAGTACACGTGACGGAGGGTGGGGTCCTTAAGACCGAGCAGGAGCGGTTGAACACCTGACCGGATCTCCCCAAGGTGTTGAGGTGGGGAAGAAGGAGCTCGCTGGCAATGAAGGGCGGGACGTTGGAGATCACGACTCTCTGGGCCGTGACCTCCAAAGGGTCGACTGGCAAATATGTCCCGCCCACAGTGAGCCCCCTCTCCACGGCCAGGTGGACCGCCTGCTCGGTCTTAAGAAAGAAGACGGCCTTCCCGTACATGCGGGCCGCAGCGACGATGGCCAGTGGGCCGACCACACAGCCATGGCCTTACTGCAGGCCTCGATGGTCATGTTGGGATGGGGATAGGCCTTGACCCCCAGGCGTTTGGTCAGGTGCCTGAAGGGGGATGCGGTTGCGGCCGGGTTGGGCCAGCCGAGCCCAAGGCAGCGGCTACCCCGGCGTAGGTCCGGCTGGGCCCTGCGACCTTCGGGCTCGCCATACTCTGCTGCTGGAGGTGGGCCTTTGGCAGTAGCAGTGGCGGAAGTCCTGGGGAGGTGCCCGAGGCCAGTCACCCGAGGCGAGTCCCAGGCAGCGACGGTGGAAACCGGCCTCAGGCAATGGCAGGGGCAGGCTTCGGGCAGTCCCAGGTAGGCCCTTGGTCACCGGTGGGGGCAGGCCTGTTGGGGGGGTCCCCAAGACAAGTCCCAGGCAGCCCCAAAATTAAGTCCTGGGCAGCAGCAGTGGAGGTGGGCCTCAGGTCGCAGCAGTGGTGGAGGCTGTGGGGAGTGGCCTCAGGCAAGTCCCAGGCTGCAGTGGTGGAGGCAGGCCTCTGGCGAGTCCCAGGCAGGCCCTCAGTTGGGGAGGGACTCCCAGGCAAGTCCCAGGCAGCGCTGGTGGAGGCAGGCCTCTGGCTGCAGCAGAAGTTGAGGCAGGCCTCTGGCGAGTCCCAGGCTGGCCCTTTGTCCCAGCAGTGGAGGCGGACCTGTTGGGGGAGGGACTCCCAGGCGAGTCCCAGTCAGCAGTGGTGGAGGTTGTGGAAGGTGCCTCAGGCGAGTCCCAGTCAGCGCTGGTGGAGGCAGGCCTCTGGCAAGTCCCAGGCTGGCCCTTGGTCCCAGCAGTGGAGGTAGGCCTCAGGTCACACCAGTGGAGGAGGTTGTGGGTAGGGGCCTCAGGCGAGTCCCAGGCTGCGGTGGTGGAGGGCAGGCCCAGGCGGGGTCCCATAGACCAGCAGTGGGAGTGGGCCTCAGGTCAGCTCAAACACAGGGCCCAGAACACAAAGCTCTCACCACCTTCCACCACCTCCTCCTTGTTCTTCTCTCTTCTCTCTTCTCCTACAGGCACAACACGGCCACTGGTCCAACTCCTTACTGGGAAAACACCCGAGTGGCCTGTGACGAGCAGTGCCCTTCACATCAAAGGGCAATGCTGTGTGATCAAAACAGTGAAGGGGAGGGCAGGGACTAAATCAAAATAGAGTTGGAGGGGGAAATGATGCACTCCACTCCCTGCGGCGCCCACCTCTCCCTGAACAACTCCAGGGTGTTGGTGGACACCGCGTGCTCCTTCTCCAAGGACACCCCGGCCCTAACGTAACCGCGGAAGAGGGGCAGGCAGTCGGCCCTAACGACCCCCTCCACGGCCCGCTGCCTGGACCTGTTTATGGCCAGTTTGGCCAGGCCCAGGAGCAGACCCACGAGGAGGTCTTCAGACCTGCCCTCCCTCCTCCGCACCGGGTGCCCGAAGATCAGGAGCGTGGGACTGAAGTGCAACCAAAAGCAGAGGAGAAGGTTTTTCAGAAAATCAAAAAGGAGTGCAAACGCCCACACCCAACATACACATGGTCCACGGACTCCACAGCGCCACAGAACAAGCAGTTGGGCTGGGAGTCCGTGAACCACCGCAATCTGCGGTTGCAGGGGACTGCTGCGTGCAACACCCTCCACCCCAGATCCCCGAGAGAAAGGGGGAGGACTCCTGCGTAGAGGGCCCTCCACTGGGGATCCCCACCGCCCGTGGCAAATGGGCACGCCAGGGCGTGTCCGGGCGGTGGATGAGGGAGAAGAGGTGGACGGTGTGCAGCAGCAGTCTGTACAGGACCCCCTTTTAACGTCCTTGAACGGGACAAAGTTAAAATTACGGAGGCGGCTCAGGTTGTGGGGCACAGGCTCCCGCGGGAAGTACGGGACCCTGGGGCCAATGTGAAATTCCGTCCGGGCAGGGGTGAGCGCGGACGGGATCCCACCGCACACCTGAGCGTCCTCCAACTGGTGCACTACGTCGGGTCCGAGCACCGCCGTTTTAAGGCGTCGGATGCCGGTGGCCACGTACCGGACGTCTACCGCTGCCCTGCTCGCTATGTCTTGCGGCAACGTCCAGCCCAGGCCCCCGGCACCCAGCACGTCCCCGACCCTGGTCACCCTCGCCGCCACGGCCCTCCCTCCGACAGCCACTCGAACCCGCGAGCACGGAGGTGCGGATTCCTGAGCAACGGCTCCCTGACGACAGCCGCTACTCCTGCCGGAGGGTAGGCGCGACGCGATTCGACCATGTTCCAGACAGTGATCAGGTCCTGGTAAAAGACAGGCAGCACCTTGAGGGCGACCTCCAAACCGTCACGGTCGACGAACAGGAGCTGCGTGTCGTAGTTGAGGTTACGCACCTGGCGGAAAAAATACGTCGCCAGGGCGCACCACCTAGGAGGAGGCTCGACGTAAAGGTATCGCTGCAAGGTCTGAAGGCGGAAGGTCGCGACCTGGGTGCGGACGCACACCAGCGACTGACCGCCCTCCTCAATGGGGAGACTCAGAACCTGCGCAGCGACCCAGTGCATCTTTTTGTCCCAGAAGAAGTCGACCAACGTTCTCTGGATGTCAGCGACAAAGCCAGGAGGAGGGACCAAAGTGACCAGCCGGTACCACAGCATGGCGGCCACCAGCTGGTTTATGACCAGCACTCGGCTCCTGTAAGATAGCACTCGGAGCAGTCCTGTCCAGCGGCCTAGGCGAGCCGAGACTTTGGCCTCCAGCTCCTGCCAGTTGGCCGGCCAGGATTCCTCGGTCGGGCTGAGGTAGACCCCCAGGTAGAGGAGATGGGTGGTACTCCAGCTGAACCCCCGAAACTCCTCCGGCAGGGAGTCCACCCGCCACGGACCCACCAGTAGCCCGGAACATTTGGCCCAGTTGATCCTGGCGGAAGACGCCGCCGAGTACACGGCCTGGCACTCGCGCATCCTCCCCAGGTCAGCCGGGTCGGTGAAAGTGAGGAGCACGTCGTCGGCGTAGGCCGAGAGGACCACCCCCGCGCCCGCGCCGCGCAGAACCAGCCCCGACAACCTCCTCCGCAAGAGGCGCAGGAAAGGCTCCACGCACAGGGAATACAGTTGGCCGGACAGGGGGCAGCCTTGACGCACTCCTCTCCCGAAGCGAAGGGGCGCCGTCAGGGACCCGTTAACTTTAACCAGACACTCTGCGGCGGCGTACAAAAGTCGGATCCGGGCGACGAACTGCGTCCCGAACCCGAACGCCCGCAGAGTCCCGAGCAGGTACTCGTGATCGACCCTGTCGAACGCCTTCTCCTGGTCGAGAGACAGGAAGGCGCTCGGCAGACCAGCCCGTCGACAGAAATGGATCAGGTCCCGGACCAGATGGACGTTGTCTTGTATCCTCCGGCCCGGGACCGTGTAGGACTGGTCCGGGTGAATCATGTGGGCCAGCACGGAAGCCAGGCGAGAAGACAACACCCTGGCAAAGATTTTGTAGTCCGTGCTGAGGAGGGAGACCGGACGCCAGTTCTTCAAAGAACGAAGGTCCCCCTTCTTTGGCAGCAGGACGATGACCGCCCTGCGCCAAGAAAGGGGCAGCTCTCCGGCATTTAGACACTCCCCCAGGACCTGTGCGTAGTCGCTCCCCAGGACGTCCCAGAACGCCCTGAAGAACTCCACAGTCAGCCCGTCCAGCCCCGGGGATTTGCCCCTCGAGAGCCGGTCGAGGGCGCCGGTCAGCTCCTCTAAGGTGACGGGAGCGTCGAGCCTTCCGGCGTCCTCCGGGCTGAGCTGCGGCAGGTCCTCCCACAGAACTCTGCGAGCGTCCTCGCTGGACGGATCCGGAGAGAACAGGGCCGTGTAATAGGATCGGACGTGGGCCCTGATACCCTCCGGATCCGAGACGAGGGACCCGTCGTCGGCCAGCAGCACAAGGAGCTGCTGACGGGTGCCACGCCTTTTTTCCAGCGAGTAGAAGAAGGGGGAGCCGCGGTCCAGGTCCTGGAGGAGCTGGAGCCGCGACCTCACGTACGCGCCCCGAGCCCCGACGAGCTGCAGGTCCCGGAGCGCGGCCTTCTTCTCTTCGTACACCCCGCGCAGGGCCGGGTCCGCGTCGGGCTGACCGAGGCGTGACTCCAGGTCGAGCATCTCCCTCTCCAACTCCCCGATCCTGGATTTCCGCCTCTTCGTCGACCCCCTCGCGTACTCCTGACAGAAGACGCGGACGTGAGCCTTGCCCACGTCCCACCATAGCCTCAGGGAGGGGAAGCTTCCCCGCTTCCTTCTCCAGCCGGCCCAGAAACGACGAAACGAGTCCCGGAACCGCTCGTCCTCCAGCAGCAGGTTGTTAAAGTGCCAGTACGCGGAGCCCAACCTGGCGCCGAACGGAAGGAGTTCCGCCCACACCAGGTGATGGTCCGTGCACGACACCTGCCGCGTGGAGGCCTTCGGAAAGCAGGAGGCGTACGCCCGCGAAACGTACAGGCGGTCGATTCTGGACGCTCCGACCCCAGGCCTCACGAAGGTGAAGGCGATGGAGTCAGGATGGAGATTCCGCCAGACGTCCACCAGGTCCAAGGACTTGACCAAGTCCCCCAACCTCCTCCCCGACGTCGAACTCGTGCGGGCACCGCCGTGGTCCCTGTCCTCGAGGACGCAGTTAAAATCTCCCCCGAGGACGACGCACTGGTTCTCGTCGATGGAAGCGAGATGAGCGGACACTTCTTCGAAGAAGCTCGCTTGCCTCGGCCCGGCCAGGGGAGCGTAGACGTTCACCAAGTGAAGCACCGCGCCCCCCAGCCGAACCGTCAGGTGAAGCAAACGGCCTGGCACTGGCTCCCTGACCCCCAAGATCTCCGGCTGAAAATGCGGGGCCAACAAGATAGCCACCCCGCCAGATCTGCGGGTGAGGTGACTCATGTAGACCCCCCCTCGCCACTCCAGGAGCCAGGTGGCTTCGTCTCCCGGGGTAGTGTGGGTTTCTTGCAGGAAGCACACCGCATACCTCCCGTCCCGAAGGACCGAGAGGGTCTGGAATCTGCGCTGTGACTCCCTGCTGCCGTTGATGTTGAGGCTGGCTATAGTTGTCTCCATGTCGGAAGTATAGTGCAACCACCACCAGTACACACAGTTAAACTATGTACATATTTACTGGGAGGACGAGAGAGGGGCACAGAAGTCCCTCGCCCTCACCAGGAGTGCTCCCAGGAAGTTCCTGACTCGCTTTCGCTCATTGACGTCAAGCCCGGGCGCCTGGCGCGCAGCGTGGGCCGACCAGTAGACTCTTTCGAAGGAGCTCCAGCGGTCGAGCGCCAGTTGGGCTCTATCCCGGCGACTCCGAGTTTCCTCGACAAATTCCCGGAGTTCCTCGAGGGGGATGAGGGGGAGATCGGTGGGGGGCACCTGGGACTCGAAAATGTCGCTGGAGACGGACTCCGCGTCGTCCCCGGTGTCCGCCACCGATCCAGAACCCTCCTCCGGGAGGTCGCCTTCGGTCACCGACCCCTCCCCCACCGAGAGGATGGGGGCTGGTCCGGCACCGCCAACTGGCCTCAAACCTCCAGTGACCCCACCCCCAGGGTCACCTTCCGTATCTTCCTCGGCGCACCCCTTCCCGGAACGCCCCGAGTTCGGGTCGCCGGGCGGCAGAGGCTCGGGGCCCCGCTCCTCTCCCGACACCGGGACGCCCGGCTCCTCGGGGAAAAGGTCCTCCCCCAGGGCCAAGGCCCCCGAAAAAACAGTCTGGGAGGGAGGAGCGAGGATAACACCTTCCTCCCCTCCACCGCTCGACGACCCAGCAGTGAATAAAAGTCGGTCGCCTGCACCATGGCCCGTGACGTTATTAAAATCCTCCCCAGGGGCTGGAGGAGTTATGGCGGTGGAAGGCCCGGCTGTCGCCCCTGGGGGTTTGGGCAGGTCAGGCCATGGTGCAGGACAGTGGGGGGACACCGTCGGCTCATCCCCTGGAGAGGGGCAGCGCCGCCGGCGCGCTGATGGGATTTCTCCCCCCCCAAGGGCCGGCGCCTCTTCCCCAGAGAGACAGGGGGGGATTTATGGGTCTTCCCTCCCCGCCCGCCTTGGTGGTCGTGGGGCCCGAGGTCCCTCCCCCCCGCCTTTCCCGGAATATGATTGGCTGGGGGAATGCAGGGGGCGTGGCCAGGGTGGGGAGGGTCAGCCGTGTCACTTCCTGCCCCCCCCCTGGTATATCAGGTGATGGCGGGCGGGGCAGGGGCCCAGTTCCCTCTCCGGGGCCCAGAGACACGGTCGCTGCAGGAAGTGGAGCAGCGATGGTTCCCCCCAGGTTAGTGCCAGGGGGTGGCTGGGTGGGGCGGGGCTCAGTTTCTGGAGGGGGGGTTGAAGCCCCAGGAGTTTCCTTAACGGGGTGGGGGTCGGTGTTGGGGTCGGGGTCAGTGGGGCCGGATCAGGTACGGGTTTGGGGGTTCGGGGGTCAGGGTTCCCCGCGCCGGGGTGACGCTGGCACGGCCGCAGGGGCATTGTCGTGCCGGGGCGGGGCAGGTCGTGGGTTATGTGGAGGGGAAGGGGAAGGGGATGGGGATAGGGTGGTCTCCCCGTGGGCGGGCTTGACGCGTAGCGTCTTTCTGGGCACCTTCTGTCCGGTCGGACGCTCACCCCCCTCCCTGCCAGAGGCTGAGGTATTAGGAGCCTCCGGCTTAGCCCCCGGAGCCGGGGCTTGTGGTGTTGGCTTTGGGGGAGGGGGAATGGGTGCGGCGGCACCACCCGCAGCCGTTGGTGTGGGCTGGGCAGCTTTCTGGGTGGGGCAGTTTTTTCTAACATGCCCCACCTCGCGGCACAGGTGGCACCGCACGCCGTCCGCCGTCCAGAAGGCGCGGTATGCCGCGCCCTCGTGGAGGACAGTGAAGGAGCCCTCCGTGACCTCCTCCCGGGCCAGGCAAATAAACACCTGGCGTCGGAAGGAGTACACGTGACGGAGGGTGGGGTCCTTAAGACCGAGCAGGAGCGGTTGAACACCTGACCGGATCTCCCCCAAGGTGTTGAGGTGGGGAAGAAGGAGCTCGCTGGCAATGAAGGGCGGGACGTTGGAGATCACGACTCTCTGGGCCGTGACCTCCAAAGGGTCGACTGGCAAATATGTCCCGCCCACAGTGAGCCCCCTCTCCACGGCCAGGTGGACCGCCTGCTCGGTCTTAAGGAAGAAGACGGCCTTCCCGTACATGCGGGCCGCAGCGACGATGGCCAGTGGGCCGACCACACTAGCCATGGCCTTACTGCAGGCCTCGATGGTCATGTTGGGATGGGGATAGGCCTTGACCCCCAGGCGTTTGGTCAGGTGCCTGAAGGGGGATGCGGTTGCGGCCGGGGTTGGGCCAGCCGAGCCCAAGGCAGCGGCTACCCCGGCGTAGGTCCGGCTGGGCCCTGCGACCTTCGGGCTCGCCATACTCCGTCGGCCCCTGGCAGCAGCGGTGGAGGTGGGCCTTTGGCAGTAGCAGTGGTGGAAGTCCTGGGGAGGTGCCCGAGGCCAGTCACCCGAGGCGAGTCCTAGGCAGCGGTGGTGGAGGCAGGCCTCAGGCAAGTCCTCGGCAGGCCCTCAATTGCAGTGGTGGGGGCAGGCCTGTTGGGGGGGGGGGGGTCCCCAAGACAAGTCCCAGGCAGCCCCAAAATTAAGTCCTGGGCAGCAGCGGTGGAGGTGGGCCTCAGGTCGCAGCAGTGGTGGAGGCTGCGGAGAGTGGCCTCAGGCAAGTCCCAGGCTGCAGTGGTGGAGGCAGGCCTCTGGCGAGTCCCAGGCAGGCCCTCAGTTGGGGAGGGACTCCCAGGCAAGTCCCAGGCAGCGCTGGTGGAGGCAGGCCTCTGGCTGCAGCAGAAGTTGAGGCAGGCCTCTGGCAATCCCAGGCTGGCCCTTTGTCCCAGCAGTGGAGGCGGACCTGTTGGGGAGGGACCCCCGGCGAGTTCCAGTCAGCAGTGGTGGAGGTTGTGGAAGGTGCCTCAGGCGAGTCCCAGGCAGCGCTGGTGGAGGCAGGCCTCTGGCAAGTCCCAGGCTGGCCCTTGGTCCCAGCAGTGGAGGTAGGCCTCAGGTCACACCAGTGGAGGAGGTTGTGGGAAGGGGCCTCAGGCGAGTCCAGGCTGCGGTGGTGGAGGGCAGGCCCAGGCGGGGTCCCAGAGACCAGCAGTGGGAGTGGGCCCCAGTCAGCTCAAACACAGGGCCCAGAACACAAAGCTCTCACCTCCTTCCTCCACCTCCTCCTTGTTCTTCTCTCTTCTCTCTTCTCCTACAGGCACAACACTGCCACTGGTCCAACTCCTTACTGGGAAAACACCCGAGTGGTCCAGTGACAAGCAGTGCCCTTCACATCAAAGGGCAATGCTGTGTGATCAAAACAGTGAAGGGGAGGGCAGGACTAAATCAAAATAGAGTTGGAGGGGGACTACTCCTGTTTATTTTTTTTTTTTTTTTCCTTTCTTTTTCTTTTTTTCTTTTTCTTTTTTTTTTCTTTTTTTCTTTTTTTTTTAATTAACCCCCACACTACCGCCTAACTGCGGTAGTTTTTTTTTTTTTTTTTTTCTTGTGTTTTTTTTTTGAGACACAGTGAGAGACATAAAGTGCACAAATCTTTATTTAATTTCCACCACCAGGAAAAGTAGGAAAACACCCGAGTGGCCTGTGACGAGCAGTGCCCTTCACATCAAAGGGCAATGCTGTGTGATCAAAACAGTGAAGGGGAGGGCAGGGACTAAATCAAAATAGAGTTGGAGGGGGAAATGATGCACTCCACTCCCTGCGGCGCCCACCTCTCCCTGAACAACTCCAGGGTGTTGGTGGACACCGCGTGCTCCTTCTCCAAGGACACCCGGGCCCTAACGTAACCGCGGAAGAGGGGCAGGCAGTCGGCCCTAACGACCCCCTCCACGGCCCGCTGCCTGGACCTGTTTATGGCCAGTTTGGCCAGGCCCAGGAGCAGACCCACGAGGAGGTCTTCAGACCTGCCCTCCCTCCTCCGCACCGGGTGCCCGAAGATCAGGAGCGTGGGACTGAAGTGCAACCAAAAGCAGAGGAGAAGGTTTTTCAGAAAATCAAAAAGGGAGTGCAAACGCCCACACCCAACATACACATGGTCCACGGACTCCACAGCGCCACAGAACAAGCAGTTGGGCTGGGAGTCCGTGAACCACCGCAATCTGCGGTTGCAGGGGACTGCTGCGTGCAACACCCTCCACCCCAGATCCCCGAGAGAAAGGGGGAGGACTCCTGCGTAGAGGGCCCTCCACTGGGGATCCCCACCGCCCGGTGGCAAATGGGCACGCCAGGGCGTGTCCGGGCGGTGGATGAGGGAGAAGAGGTGGACGGTGTGCAGCAGCAGTCGATATAGGACACACCTTTTAACGTCCTTGAACGGGACAAAGTTAAAATTTCGGAGGCGGCTCAGGTTGTGGGGCACAGGCTCCCGCGGGAAGTACGGGACCCTGGGGCCAATGTGAAATTCCGTCCGGGCAGGGGTGAGCGCGGACGGGATCCCACCGCACACCTGAGCGTCCTCCAACTGGTGCACTACGTCGGGTCCGAGCACCGCCGTTTTAAGGCGTCGGATGCCGGTGGCCACGTACCGGACGTCTACCGCTGCCCTGCTCGCTATGTCTTGCGGCAACGTCCAGCCCAGGCCCCCGGCACCCAGCACGTCCCCGACCCTGGTCACCCTCGCCGCCACGGCCCTCCCCTCCGACAGCCACTCGAACCCGCGAGCACGGAGGTGCGGATTCCTGAGCAACGGCTCCCTGACGACAGCCGCTACTCCTGCCGGAGGGTAGGCGCGACGCGATTCGACCATGTTCCAGACAGTGATCAGGTCCTGGTAAAAGACAGGCAGCACCTTGAGGGCGACCTCCAAACCGTCACGGTCGACGAACAGGAGCTGCGTGTCGTAGTTGAGGTTACGCACCTGGCGGAAAAAATACGTCGCCAGGGCGCACCACCTAGGAGGAGGCTCGACGTAAAGGTATCGCTGCAAGGTCTGAAGGCGGAAGGTCGCGACCTGGGTGCGGACGCACACCAGCGACTGACCGCCCTCCTCAATGGGGAGACTCAGAACCTGCGCAGCGACCCAGTGCATCTTTTTGTCCCAGAAGAAGTCGACCAACGTTCTCTGGATGTCAGCGACAAAGCCAGGAGGAGGGACCAAAGTGACCAGCCGGTACCACAGCATGGCGGCCACCAGCTGGTTTATGACCAGCACTCGGCTCCTGTAAGATAGCACTCGGAGCAGTCCTGTCCAGCGGCCTAGGCGAGCCGAGACTTTGGCCTCCAGCTCCTGCCAGTTGGCCGGCCAGGATTCCTCGGTCGGGCTGAGGTAGACCCCCAGGTAGAGGAGATGGGTGGTACTCCAGCTGAACCCCCGAAACTCCTCCGGCAGGGAGTCCACCCGCCACGGACCCACCAGTAGCCCGGAACATTTGGCCCAGTTGATCCTGGCGGAAGACGCCGCCGAGTACACGGCCTGGCACTCGCGCATCCTCCCCAGGTCAGCCGGGTCGGTGAAAGTGAGGAGCACGTCGTCGGCGTAGGCCGAGAGGACCACCCCCGCGCCCGCGCCGCGCAGAACCAGCCCCGACAACCTCCTCCGCAAGAGGCGCAGGAAAGGCTCCACGCACAGGGAATACAGCTGGCCGGACAGGGGGCAGCCTTGACGCACTCCTCTCCCGAAGCGAAGGGGCGCCGTCAGGGACCCGTTAACTTTAACCAGACACTCTGCGGCGGCGTACAAAAGTCGGATCCGGGCGACGAACTGCGTCCCGAACCCGAACGCCCGCAGAGTCCCGAGCAGGTACTCGTGATCGACCCTGTCGAACGCCTTCTCCTGGTCGAGAGACAGGAAGGCGCTCGGCAGACCAGCCCGTCGACAGAAATGGATCAGGTCCCGGACCAGATGGACGTTGTCTTGTATCCTCCGGCCCGGGACCGTGTAGGACTGGTCCGGGTGAATCATGTGGGCCAGCACGGAAGCCAGGCGAGAAGACAACACCCTGGCAAAGATTTTGTAGTCCGTGCTGAGGAGGGAGACCGGACGCCAGTTCTTCAAAGAACGAAGGTCCCCCTTCTTTGGCAGCAGGACGATGACCGCCCTGCGCCAAGAAAGGGGCAGCTCTCCGGCATTTAGACACTCCCCCAGGACCTGTGCGTAGTCGCTCCCCAGGACGTCCCAGAACGCCCTGAAGAACTCCACAGTCAGCCCGTCCAGCCCCGGGGATTTGCCCCTCGAGAGCCGGTCGAGGGCGCCGGTCAGCTCCTCTAAGGTGACGGGAGCGTCGAGCCTTCCGGCGTCCTCCGGGCTGAGCTGCGGCAGGTCCTCCCACAGAACTCTGCGAGCGTCCTCGCTGGACGGATCCGGAGAGAACAGGGCCGTGTAATAGGATCGGACGTGGGCCCTGATACCCTCCGGATCCGAGACGAGGGACCCGTCGTCGGCCAGCAGCACAAGGAGCTGCTGACGGGTGCCACGCCTTTTTTCCAGCGAGTAGAAGAAGGGGGAGCCGCGGTCCAGGTCCTGGAGGAGCTGGAGCCGCGACCTCACGTACGCGCCCCGAGCCCCGACGAGCTGCAGGTCCCGGAGCGCGGCCTTCTTCTCTTCGTACACCCCGCGCAGGGCCGGGTCCGCGTCGGGCTGACCGAGGCGTGACTCCAGGTCGAGCATCTCCCTCTCCAACTCCCCGATCCTGGATTTCCGCCTCTTCGTCGACCCCCTCGCGTACTCCTGACAGAAGACGCGGACGTGAGCCTTGCCCACGTCCCACCATAGCCTCAGGGAGGGGAAGCTTCCCCGCTTCCTTCTCCAGCCGGCCCAGAAACGACGAAACGAGTCCCGGAACCGCTCGTCCTCCAGCAGCAGGTTGTTAAAGTGCCAGTACGCGGAGCCCAACCTGGCGCCGAACGGAAGGAGTTCCGCCCACACCAGGTGATGGTCCGTGCACGACACCTGCCGCGTGGAGGCCTTCGGAAAGCAGGAGGCGTACGCCCGCGAAACGTACAGGCGGTCGATTCTGGACGCTCCGACCCCAGGCCTCACGAAGGTGAAGGCGATGGAGTCAGGATGGAGATTCCGCCAGACGTCCACCAGGTCCAAGGACTTGACCAAGTCCCCCAACCTCCTCCCCGACGTCGAACTCGTGCGGGCACCGCCGTGGTCCCTGTCCTCGAGGACGCAGTTAAAATCTCCCCCGAGGACGACGCACTGGTTCTCGTCGATGGAAGCGAGATGAGCGGACACTTCTTCGAAGAAGCTCGCTTGCCTCGGCCCGGCCAGGGGAGCGTAGACGTTCACCAAGTGAAGCACCGCGCCCCCCAGCCGAACCGTCAGGTGAAGCAAACGGCCTGGCACTGGCTCCCTGACCCCCAAGATCTCCGGCTGAAAATGCGGGGCCAACAAGATAGCCACCCCGCCAGATCTGCGGGTGAGGTGACTCATGTAGACCCCCCCTCGCCACTCCAGGAGCCAGGTGGCTTCGTCTCCCGGGGTAGTGTGGGTTTCTTGCAGGAAGCACACCGCATACCTCCCGTCCCGAAGGACCGAGAGGGTCTGGAATCTGCGCTGTGACTCCCTGCTGCCGTTGATGTTGAGGCTGGCTATAGTTGTCTCCATGTCGGAAGTATAGTGCAACCACCACCAGTACACACAGTTAAACTATGTACATATTTACTGGGAGGACGAGAGAGGGGCACAGAAGTCCCTCGCCCTCACCAGGAGTGCTCCCAGGAAGTTCCTGACTCGCTTTCGCTCATTGACGTCAAGCCCGGGCGCCTGGCGCGCAGCGTGGGCCGACCAGTAGACTCTTTCGAAGGAGCTCCAGCGGTCGAGCGCCAGTTGGGCTCTATCCCGGCGACTCCGAGTTTCCTCGACAAATTCCCGGAGTTCCTCGAGGGGGATGAGGGGGAGATCGGTGGGGGGCACCTGGGACTCGAAAATGTCGCTGGAGACGGACTCCGCGTCGTCCCCGGTGTCCGCCACCGATCCAGAACCCTCCTCCGGGAGGTCGCCTTCGGTCACCGACCCCTCCCCCACCGAGAGGATGGGGGCTGGTCCGGCACCGCCAACTGGCCTCAAACCTCCAGTGACCCCACCCCCAGGGTCACCTTCCGTATCTTCCTCGGCGCACCCCTTCCCGGAACGCCCCGAGTTCGGGTCGCCGGGCGGCAGAGGCTCGGGGCCCCGCTCCTCTCCCGACACCGGGACGCCCGGCTCCTCGGGGAAAAGGTCCTCCCCCAGGGCCAAGGCCCCCGGAAAAACAGTCTGGGAGGGAGGAGCGAGGATAACACCTTCCTCCCCTCCACCGCTCGACGACCCAATGTTAAAAAGAACACGGCCGCCTGCACCATGGCCCGTGACGGTATTAAAATCCTCCCCAGGGGCTGGAGGAGTTATGGCGGTGGAAGGCCCGGCTGTCGCCCCTGGGGGTTTGGGCAGGTCAGGCCATGGTGCAGGACAGTGGGGAGACACCGTCGGCTCATCCCCTGGAGAGGGGCAGCGCCGCCGGCGCGCTGATGGGATTTCTCCCCCCTCCAAGGGCCGGCGCCTCTTCCCCAGAGAGACAGGGGGGGATTTATGGGTCTTCCCCTCCCCGCCCGCCTTGGTGGTCATGGGGCCCGAGGTCCCTCCCCCCCGCCTTTCCCGGAATATGATTGGCTGGGGGAATGCAGGGGGCGTGGCCAGGGTGGGGAGGGTCAGCCGTGTCACTTCCTGCCCCGCCCCTGGTATATCAGGTGATGGCGGGCGGGGCAGGGGCCCAGTTCCCTCTCCGGGGCCCAGAGACACGGTCGCTGCAGGAAGTGGAGCAGCGATGGTTCCCCCAGGTTAGTGCCAGGGGGTGGCTGGGTGGGGCGGGGCTCAGTTTCTGGAGGGGGGGTTGAAGCCCCAGGAGTTTCCTTAACGGGGTGGGGGTCGGTGTTGGGGTCGGGGTCAGTGGGGCCGGGATCAGGTACGGGTTTGGGGGTTCGGGGGTCAGGGTTCCCGCGCCGGGGCGACGCTGGCACGGCCGCAGGGGCATTGTCGTGCCGGGGCGGGGCAGGTCGTGGGTTACGTGGAGGGGAAGGGGAAGGGGATGGGGATAGGGTGGTCTCCCCGTGGGCGGGCTTGACGCGTTGCGTCTTTCTGGGCGCCTTCCGTTCGGTCGGACGCTCACCCCCCTCCCTGCCAGAGGCTGAGGCATTGGGAGCCTCCGGCTTAGCCCCCGGAGCCGGGGCTTGTGGTGTTGACTTTGGGGGAGGGGGGAATGGGTGCGGCGGCACCACCCGCAGCCGTTGGTGTGGGCTGGGCAGCTTTCTGGGTGGGGCAGTTTTTTCTAATATGCCCCACCTCGCGGCACAGGTGGCACCGCACGCCGTCCGCCGTCCAGAAGGCGCGGTATGCCGCGCCCTCGTGGAGGACAGTGAAGGAGCCCTCCGTGACCTCCTCCCGGGCCAGGCAAATAAACACCTGGCGTCGGAAGGAGTACACGTGACGGAGGGTGGGGTCCTTAAGACCGAGCAGGAGCGGTTGAACACCTGACCGGATCTCCCCCAAGGTGTTGAGGTGGGGAAGAAGGAGCTCGCTGGCAATGAAGGGCGGGACGTTGGAGATCACGACTCTCTGGGCCGTGACCTCCAAAGGGTCGACTGGCAAATATGTCCCGCCCACAGTGAGCCCCCTCTCCACGGCCAGGTGGACCGCCTGCTCGGTCTTAAGAAAGAAGACGGCCTTCCCGTACATGCGGGCCGCAGCGACGATGGCCAGTGGGCCGACCACACTAGCCATGGCCTTACTGCAGGCCTCGATGGTCATGTTGGGATGGGGATAGGCCTTGACCCCCAGGCGTTTGGTCAGGTGCCTGAAGGGGGATGCGGTTGCGGCCGGGGTTGGGCCAGCCGAGCCCAAGGCAGCGGCTACCCCGGCGTAGGTCCGGCTGGGCCCTGCGACCTTCGGGCTCGCCATACTCCGTCGGCCCCCGGCAGCAGCGGTGGAGGTGGGCCTCTGGCAGTAGTCGCGGTGGAGTCCTTGGGGAGGTGCCCGAGGCCAGTCACCCGAGGCGAGTCCTAGGCAGCGGTGGTGGAGGCAGGCCTCAGGCAAGTCCTCGGCAGGCCCTCAGTTGCAGTGTTGGGGGCAGGCCTGTTGGGGGGGTCCCCAAGACAAGTCCCAGGCAGCCCCAAAATTAAGTCCTGGGCAGCAGCGGTGGAGGTGGGCCTCAGGTCGCAGCAGTGGTGGAGGCTGTGGGGAGTGGCCTCAGGCAAGTCCCAGGCTGCAGTGGTGGAGGCAGGCCTCTGGCGAGTCCCAGGCAGGCCCTCAGTTGGGGAGGGACTCCCAGGCAAGTCCCAGGCAGCGCTGGTGGAGGCAGGCCTCTGGCTGCAGCAGAAGTTGAGGCAGGCCTCTGGCGAGTCCCAGGCTGGCCCTTGGTCCCAGCAGTGGAGGTAGGCCTCAGGTCACACCAGTGGAGGAGGTTGTGGGAAGGGGCCTCAGGCGAGTCCCAGGCTGCGGTGGTGGAGGCAGGCCCAGGCGGGGTCCCAGAGACCAGCAGTGGGAGTGGGCCCCAGGTCAGCTCAAACACAGGGCCCAGAACACAAAGCTCTCACCTCCTTCCTCCACCTCCTCCTTGTTCTTCTCTCTTTCTCTCTTCTCCTTCTTCCTTCTTCTTCTCCTTCTCCAGGCACAACACTGCCACTGGTCCAACTCCTAACAGGGAAACACCGAGTGGCCTGTGACAAGCAGTGCCCTTCACATCAAAGGGCAATGCTGTGTGACAAACAGTGAAGGGGAGGGCAGGGACTAATCAAAATAGAGTTGGAGGGGGACACTCCTGGTTTATTTTTTTTTTTTTTCCTTTTTTTTTTTTTTTTTTTTAATTAACCCCCACACACTACCGCCTAACTGCGGTAGTGCTTATTTTTTTCCCAGCACCCATGGTGTGTGTGTGTGTGTGCAGTTGAGACACAGTGAGAGACAAAGTGTACAAATCTTTATTCAATTTCCACCACAGGAAAAGTAGGAAACACCCGAGTGGCCTTTGACGAGCAGTGCCCTTCACATCAAAGGCAATGCTGTGTGATCAAAACAGTGAAGGGGAGGGCAGGGACTAAATCATGAGTCCCCTGGTTATATTTTTTTTTTTTTTTTTTATTTTTTTTTCATTTTTTTTTTTTTTTTTTAATTAACCCCCACACTACAGCCTAACTGCGGTAGTGCTTATTTTTTTTCCCAGCACCCATGGTGTGTGTGTGCAGCTGTGAGACACAGTGAGAGACATAAAGTGCACAAATCTTTATTTAATTTCCACCACCAGGAAAAGTAGGAAAACACCCGAGTGGCCTGTGACGAGCAGTGCCCTTCACATCAAAAGGGCAATGCTGTGTGATCAAAACAGTGAAGGGGAGGGCAGGGACTAAATCAAAATAGAGTTGGAGGGGGAAATGATGCACTCCACTCCCTGCGGCGCCCACCTCTCCCTGAACAACTCCAGGGTGTTGGTGGACACCGCGTGCTCCTTCTCCAAGGACACCCGGGCCCTAACGTAACCGCGGAAGAGGGGCAGGCAGTCGGCCCTAACGACCCCCTCCACGGCCCGCTGCCTGGACCTGTTTATGGCCAGTTTGGCCAGGCCCAGGAGCAGACCCACGAGGAGGTCTTCAGACCTGCCCTCCCTCCTCCGCACCGGGTGCCCGAAGATCAGGAGCGTGGGACTGAAGTGCAACCAAAAGCAGAGGAGAAGGTTTTTCAGAAAATCAAAAAGGGAGTGCAAACGCCCACACCCAACATACACATGGTCCACGGACTCCACAGCGCCACAGAACAAGCAGTTGGGCTGGGAGTCCGTGAACCACCGCAATCTGCGGTTGCAGGGGACTGCTGCGTGCAACACCCTCCACCCCAGATCCCCGAGAGAAAGGGGGAGGACTCCTGCGTAGAGGGCCCTCCACTGGGGATCCCCACCGCCCGGTGGCAAATGGGCACGCCAGGGCGTGTCCGGGCGGTGGATGAGGGAGAAGAGGTGGACGGTGTGCAGCAGCAGTCTGTACAGGACCCACCTTTTAACGTCCTTGAACGGGACAAAGTTAAAATTTCGGAGGCGGCTCAGGTTGTGGGGCACAGGCTCCCGCGGGAAGTACGGGACCCTGGGGCCATGTGAAATTCCGTCCGGGCAGGGGTGAGCGCGGACGGGATCCCACCGCACACCTGAGCGTCCTCCAACTGGTGCACTACGTCGGGTCCGAGCACCGCCGTTTTAAGGCGTCGGATGCCGGTGGCCACGTACCGGACGTCTACCGCTGCCCTGCTCGCTATGTCTTGCGGCAACGTCCAGCCCAGGCCCCCGGCACCCAGCACGTCCCCGACCCTGGTCACCCTCGCCGCCACGGCCCTCCCCTCCGACAGCCACTCGAACCCGCGAGCACGGAGGTGCGGATTCCTGAGCAACGGCTCCCTGACGACAGCCGCTACTCCTGCCGGAGGGTAGGCGCGACGCGATTCGACCATGTTCCAGACAGTGATCAGGTCCTGGTAAAAGACAGGCAGCACCTTGAGGGCGACCTCCAAACCGTCACGGTCGACGAACAGGAGCTGCGTGTCGTAGTTGAGGTTACGCACCTGGCGGAAAAAATACGTCGCCAGGGCGCACCACCTAGGAGGAGGCTCGACGTAAAGGTATCGCTGCAAGGTCTGAAGGCGGAAGGTCGCGACCTGGGTGCGGACGCACACCAGCGACTGACCGCCCTCCTCAATGGGGAGACTCAGAACCTGCGCAGCGACCCAGTGCATCTTTTTGTCCCAGAAGAAGTCGACCAACGTTCTCTGGATGTCAGCGACAAAGCCAGGAGGAGGGACCAAAGTGACCAGCCGGTACCACAGCATGGCGGCCACCAGCTGGTTTATGACCAGCACTCGGCTCCTGTAAGATAGCACTCGGAGCAGTCCTGTCCAGCGGCCTAGGCGAGCCGAGACTTTGGCCTCCAGCTCCTGCCAGTTGGCCGGCCAGGATTCCTCGGTCGGGCTGAGGTAGACCCCCAGGTAGAGGAGATGGGTGGTACTCCAGCTGAACCCCCGAAACTCCTCCGGCAGGGAGTCCACCCGCCACGGACCCACCAGTAGCCCGGAACATTTGGCCCAGTTGATCCTGGCGGAAGACGCCGCCGAGTACACGGCCTGGCACTCGCGCATCCTCCCCAGGTCAGCCGGGTCGGTGAAAAGTGAGGAGCACGTCGTCGGCGTAGGCCGAGAGGACCACCCCGCGCCCGCGCCGCGCAGAACCAGCCCCGACAACCTCCTCCGCAAGAGGCGCAGGAAAGGCTCCACGCACAGGGAATACAGCTGGCCGGACAGGGGGCAGCCTTGACGCACTCCTCTCCCGAAGCGAAGGGGCGCCGTCAGGGACCCGTTAACTTTAACCAGACACTCTGCGGCGGCGTACAAAAGTCGGATCCGGGCGACGAACTGCGTCCCGAACCCGAACGCCCGCAGAGTCCCGAGCAGGTACTCGTGATCGACCCTGTCGAACGCCTTCTCCTGGTCGAGAGACAGGAAGGCGCTCGGCAGACCAGCCCGTCGACAGAAATGGATCAGGTCCCGGACCAGATGGACGTTGTCTTGTATCCTCCGGCCCGGGACCGTGTAGGACTGGTCCGGGTGAATCATGTGGGCCAGCACGGAAGCCAGGCGAGAAGACAACACCCTGGCAAAGATTTTGTAGTCCGTGCTGAGGAGGGAGACCGGACGCCAGTTCTTCAAAGAACGAAGGTCCCCCTTCTTTGGCAGCAGGACGATGACCGCCCTGCGCCAAGAAAGGGGCAGCTCTCCGGCATTTAGACACTCCCCCAGGACCTGTGCGTAGTCGCTCCCCAGGACGTCCCAGAACGCCCTGAAGAACTCCACAGTCAGCCCGTCCAGCCCCGGGATTTGCCCCTCGAGAGCCGGTCGAGGGCGCCGGTCAGCTCCTCTAAGGTGACGGGAGCGTCGAGCCTTCCGGCGTCCTCCGGGCTGAGCTGCGGCAGGTCCTCCCACAGAACTCTGCGAGCGTCCTCGCTGGACGGATCCGGAGAGAACAGGGCCGTGTAATAGGATCGGACGTGGGCCCTGATACCCTCCGGATCCGAGACGAGGGACCCGTCGTCGGCCAGCAGCACAAGGAGCTGCTGACGGGTGCCACGCCTTTTTTCCAGCGAGTAGAAGAAGGGGGAGCCGCGGTCCAGGTCCTGGAGGAGCTGGAGCCGCGACCTCACGTACGCGCCCCGAGCCCCGACGAGCTGCAGGTCCCGGAGCGCGGCCTTCTTCTCTTCGTACACCCCGCGCAGGGCCGGGTCCGCGTCGGGCTGACCGAGGCGTGACTCCAGGTCGAGCATCTCCCTCTCCAACTCCCCGATCCTGGATTTCCGCCTCTTCGTCGACCCCCTCGCGTACTCCTGACAGAAGACGCGGACGTGAGCCTTGCCCACGTCCCACCATAGCCTCAGGGAGGGGAAGCTTCCCCGCTTCCTTCTCCAGCCGGCCCAGAAACGACGAAACGAGTCCCGGAACCGCTCGTCCTCCAGCAGCAGGTTGTTAAAGTGCCAGTACGCGGAGCCCAACCTGGCGCCGAACGGAAGGAGTTCCGCCCACACCAGGTGATGGTCCGTGCACGACACCTGCCGCGTGGAGGCCTTCGGAAAGCAGGAGGCGTACGCCCGCGAAACGTACAGGCGGTCGATTCTGGACGCTCCGACCCCAGGCCTCACGAAGGTGAAGGCGATGGAGTCAGGATGGAGATTCCGCCAGACGTCCACCAGGTCCAAGGACTTGACCAAGTCCCCCAACCTCCTCCCCGACGTCGAACTCGTGCGGGCACCGCCGTGGTCCCTGTCCTCGAGGACGCAGTTAAAATCTCCCCCGAGGACGACGCACTGGTTCTCGTCGATGGAAGCGAGATGAGCGGACACTTCTTCGAAGAAGCTCGCTTGCCTCGGCCCGGCCAGGGGAGCGTAGACGTTCACCAAGTGAAGCACCGCGCCCCCCAGCCGAACCGTCAGGTGAAGCAAACGGCCTGGCACTGGCTCCCTGACCCCCAAGATCTCCGGCTGAAAATGCGGGGCCAACAAGATAGCCACCCCGCCAGATCTGCGGGTGAGGTGACTCATGTAGACCCCCCCTCGCCACTCCAGGAGCCAGGTGGCTTCGTCTCCCGGGGTAGTGTGGGTTTCTTGCAGGAAGCACACCGCATACCTCCCGTCCCGAAGGACCGAGAGGGTCTGGAATCTGCGCTGTGACTCCTGCTGCCGTTGATGTTGAGGCTGGCTATAGTTGTCTCCATGTCGGAAGTATAGTGCAACCACCACCAGTACACACAGTTAAACTATGTACATATTTACTGGGAGGACGAGAGAGGGGCACAGAAGTCCCTCGCCCTCACCAGGAGTGCTCCCAGGAAGTTCCTGACTCGCTTTCGCTCATTGACGTCAAGCCCGGGCGCCTGGCGCGCAGCGTGGGCCGACCAGTAGACTCTTTCGAAGGAGCTCCAGCGGTCGAGCGCCAGTTGGGCTCTATCCCGGCGACTCCGAGTTTCCTCGACAAATTCCCGGAGTTCCTCGAGGGGGATGAGGGGGAGATCGGTGGGGGGCACCTGGGACTCGAAAATGTCGCTGGAGACGGACTCCGCGTCGTCCCCGGTGTCCGCCACCGATCCAGAACCCTCCTCCGGGAGGTCGCCTTCGGTCACCGACCCCTCCCCCACCGAGAGGATGGGGGCTGGTCCGGCACCGCCAACTGGCCTCAAACCTCCAGTGACCCCCCCCCCAGGGTCACCTTCCGTATCTTCCTCGGCGCACCCCTTCCCGGAACGCCCCGAGTTCGGGTCGCCGGGCGGCAGAGGCTCGGGGCCCCGCTCCTCTCCCGACACCGGGACGCCCGGCTCCTCGGGGAAAAGGTCCTCCCCAGGGCCAAGGCCCCCGGAAAAACAGTCTGGGAGGGAGGAGCGAGGATAACACCTTCCTCCCCTCCACCGCTCGACGACCCAATGTTAAAAAGAACACGGCCGCCTGCACCATGGCCCGTGACGGTATTAAAATCCTCCCAGGGGCTGGAGGAGTTATGGCGGTGGAAGGCCCGGCTGTCGCCCCTGGGGGTTTGGGCAGGTCAGGCCATGGTGCAGGACAGTGGGGAGACACCGTCGGCTCATCCCCTGGAGAGGGGCAGCGCCGCCGGCGCGCTGATGGGATTTCTCCCCCTCCAAGGGCCGGCGCCTCTTCCCCAGAGAGACAGGGGGGGTTTTATGGGTCTTCCCCTCCCCGCCCGCCTTGGTGGTCATGGGGCCCGAGGTCCCTCCCCCCCGCCTTTCCCGGAATATGATTGGCTGGGGGAATGCAGGGGGCGTGGCCAGGGTGGGAGGGTCAGCCGTGTCACTTCCTGCCCCGCCCCTGGTATATCAGGTGATGGCGGGCGGGGCAGGGGCCCAGTTCCCTCTCCGGGGCCCAGAGACACGGTCGCTGCAGGAAGTGGAGCAGCGATGGTTCCCCCAGGTTAGTGCCAGGGGGTGGCTGGGTGGGGCGGGGCTCAGTTTCTGGAGGGGGGTTGAAGCCCCAGGAGTTTCCTTAACGAGGTGGGGTCGGTGTTGGGGTCGGGGTCAGTGGGGCCGGGATCAGGTACGGGTTTGGGGGGTTCGGGGGTCAGGGTTCCCGCGCCGGGGGCGACGCTGGCACGGCCGCTGGGGCATTGTCGTGCCGGGGCGGGCAGGTCGTGGGTTACGTGGTGGGGAAGGGGAAGGGGATGGGGATAGGGTGGTCTCCCCGTGGGCGGGCTTGACGCGTTGCGTCTTCCTGAGCGCCTTCCGTTCGGTCGGACGCTCACCCCCCTCCCTGCCAGAGGCTGAGGCATTGGGAGCCTCCGGCTTAGCCCCCGGTGCCGGGGCTTGTGGTGTTGACTTTGGGGGAGGGGGAGTGGGTGCGGCGGCACCACCCGCAGCCGTTGGTGTGGGCTGGGCAGCCTTCTGGGTGGGGCAGTTTTTTCTAATATGCCCCACCTCGCGGCACAGGTGGCACCGCACGCCGTCCGCCGTCCAGAAGGCGCGGTATGCCGCGCCCTCGTGGAGGATGGTGAATGAGCCCTCCGTGACCTCCTCCCGGGCCAGGCAAATAAACACCTGGCGTCGGAAGGAGTACACGTGACGGAGGGTGGGGTCCTTAAGACCGAGCAGGAGCGGTTGAACACCTGACCGGATCTCCCCCAAGGTGTTGAGGTGGGGAAGAAGGAGCTCGCTGGCAATGAAGGGCGGGACGTTGGAGATCACGACTCTCTGGGCCGTGACCTCCAAAGGGTCGACTGGCAAATATGTCCCGCCCACAGTGAGCCCCCTCTCCACGGCCAGGTGGACCGCCTGCTCGGTCTTAAGAAAGAAGACGGCCTTCCCGTACATGCGGGCCGCAGCGACGATGGCCAGTGGGCCGACCACACTAGCCATGGCCTTACTGCAGGCCTCGATGGTCATGTTGGGATGGGGATAGGCCTTGACCCCCAGGCGTTTGGTCAGGTGCCTGAAGGGGGATGCGGTTTGCGGCCGGGGTTGGGCCAGCCGAGCCCAAGGCAGCGGCTACCCCGGCGTAGGTCCGGCTGGGCCCTGCGCGACCTTCGGGCTCTCGCCATATTCAGCTGCTGGAGGTGGGCCTCTGGCAGTAGCAGTGGTGGAGTCCTGGGGAGGTGCCCGAGGCCAG
>NW_026868651.1:0-29159 GCF_020745735.1 Hemiscyllium ocellatum | reverse complement strand
TCCAAGGTCCCTCTGTTACACTACACTTCTTAAGGCCCTATCATTCACCATGAAACTCCTACCTTGATTTGACTTTCCTAAATGCAACACCTCACACTTACCTACATTAAACTCCATGTTCTATTTCTTGGCCCACTTCCCCTGTTGATCAAGATCCTGATACAATTTCTGATAACTTTCCTCACTGCCCATGATGTCGCCTATTTTAGTGTCATCAGCAAAATTACTAATCATGCCTTGTCACATTTTTATCCAATCATTGATCTCAATGTCAAACAGCAAAGGGCCCAGCACCGACCCCGAGGCACTCCATGATTCACAGGCCTAGTATCCGTCGACTATTACCCTCTGCTTCCTGCATCAAGCCAATTGTGGATCCAATATGTCAGCTGCCTCTGCATTCCATGCGATCTATCCTCCCAGAGTTGCATACCACGTGGAGCCTTATCAAAGGCCTTACTGAAATCCATATAGACAACATCAACCTTCCTGGTCACTTCATTAAAGAACTCTAACAAACCTGTGAGGCATGACCTCCTACTCACATCGCTATGCTGAGTACCCCCCGCTGCTTAAACTGAACCAAATCTCCACATTTTTAGGCCTTAATACAATTGGCAGTAGAGTCAGCTCTAACAATGCTCATCTTTATAATGATGCAAATATATAAATATTGTTTTATACACAGTTAAGTTTGTTTTTATCAGGACCAGATGAACTGGCATTCTCAATAAACCAGTAACAAGTATATCATCGCAATCTCTGCAAAAGTTGAGCAGTTACTTGAGGGTGAGAGTGAGAAAACTCTCTGTCAGTAGGTTCTTTTTTTGAAAAGCCAAAATATTTTTTTAAAATGAGGGGTTGTGTTTTCATTTTGCGGAGTCCTACACATGATCTGGTCTGGAGAAGACTTTTTTTTAAGAGGTATTTATTGAACAGGAGTCATTTTAATTCAGTTAATCAGCTCAGTGAATGATTTTATTAAAGATTTATATGTTTGATTTAGATGTATATTTCTTTTTTTTCCATTTTGACATTTCTTTCTGTAGGTATTGAAGGATGGTCTGTTGTATAAATCAGGTGTTATTGCAAGTTCCTTTCTTTAGGTTTCATGTCACTGCACTAACCCTCCCCCATAAACACAATAAAGAGGTGTCCCCCTCGTCCTCACCGAGCAACCACCAGTCTCCACATCTAACACATCATCTTTAAACATTTCTGCCATCTCCACCTAGATCCCACCACGAAGAACATCCTCCTCTCCCCACCCCTCTCTGCCTTCCACAAGGACCATTTCTTTTGCCAATCCTCAGTTCACGCCAGTCTTCCCCGCAACCAACCACCCAACACTCCTCCCTGGGACCTCCGGTACCTTCCCGTGCAACCAGAAAAGATGAAAACCCACCCGGCACAGCACCTCCCTCACAACTACCCAGGGCCCCAAACAGTCCTTCCAAGTGATATAAAGGTTCATCTGCCCCTCCTCCAACCTAGTTTATCCATCTGGTGCTCCCGATGTGATCTTCCCTACATCGAGGAGACCAAACGTAAACTAACGGAATGTTTCAGCAAACGTCCCGGCTGGACCCGCAGGAGCCGACCTGACTCCCCCAGTCACCGCCCAGTTTATTTCCCCTTCCCACTCCCTTTCCCAACCAACCATCCTTGGCCTCTTCCATTGCCACAATGAATCTGACCACAAATTGGAGGAACAACATCTCAACATCTGCATGCGCAGCCTACAGCCCCGAGGACCCAACGTTGAGTTCTCCAATTTCAAATAACCTCCCTTCCCTTCCCCTAGTCCCATCCCAGCCCCTCTCACTCCTTCCCAGCCCCTTCCCCTTCCTTCCATTCCTCTCTTTGACCATTCCTTCCAGCCACCCCCTGGAATCATTCCTCCCATTGACCAACCAGGTCACACCCTCTACGTGTGTTCACCCATCCCCACCACACCCACCCTGCTCCCCCATACCCTTTATCTGCAGCTCCCCTTATACCCACCCCCTCAGTCCTGAAGGATGGATACACCCTAAATGTTGACCTCTCCACTTCCAGATGCTGCCTGGCTTGCTATGCTCTCCCAGCCTCCTGCTTGTCTACCCTGGATTGTTACTGGGGGTTTATACGAGGTACAGAGTGAGATGGCGAGCAGATTTAGAAAAGTGATTACACAGCAGGATCAGTCAGATAGTTGGGTGACTGTCAGGAAAGGTAAGATGGTAGTTCAAATGTCTCCGGGAGATTTTCCTCCATCAAATCGATGTTCATGTTTAATTACAGCTGAATTTAATAGAATTGTTACAGGGAACTGTCCTGTCAGGGGCATAGACAGGAGATTCTGTGGCAGTGAGTGTACATTTGGGATGGGATGATGCTTCCCTGATGCTGGGATTAAAGATGTCTCGAAGTATTTCAACCATATTGATCAAGGGAAGATTGAGATGTCAGGAATTATTGTACACATTGGTAGGAATGTTTTATTAGAGAAAAGATGAAAGTATTTTCGAGTGAATTTAAAAGGTAAGGTGGAAGATTAAAAGTAGAATCTTAAAAATCGTAATCTCTTGTTCACTCCCAATATCAAATTCAATTGAGGAAAGGAACAATAGGATAAAGGAGATAAAGGAATGGCTGGTGCATTGTTCAGGGATTCATGGTTTGGGATAATTGGAATCTCTTTGAGGACAGAAAAGACCTGTTCAAAGAGAATGGGTCGAACCTGCACTGGAAATGAACCAATATCTTAGCAGGGAGATTTGCTCATTCCATTACAGGGGATTCTATACAGATAGAAAGGGTGAGTAGAGGAATTCTAAGGCACAGTGTAAATAGAAGGATTGATGGGGGAGGGTCTGAATGTGAAGATAGTACGTCAGTTAGAAAAGAAAGACGAGAGAGTCAGAGTATGTAGCAAAAAGAACTAAATTACTTTGATTTCAACACAAGGGGTTTTACAGGTAAGGTTTAAGAACTTGGGGCATGTTTATGAACATGGGATTGGGACGCCATAGCTATTACAGTAACTTGGCTGAGAGATGGACAAGACTGGCAGCTCAATGTTCCGGGTCTTAGATTCGATACAGAGGATAGGAAAGGAGGCAAGAAAGGAGGGAGAGTGGTGTTTTAATTTCATGAATATATAACTGCTATAATAAGCAAAAATATTTCTGAAAAAATATCCAGTGAAAATATATGGATAGAAATTACAAATAATAAAGGAATAAGATGGGACTGTACTATAGACCCCCCCCGCCCCCTCCCCCCACCCCCACCGGTAAGAGGGAAATTAAGAAACAAAGATGTGGGAGATCTCAGATATATGTAAACATAATGAGGTTGTTAGGATGGGGATTATTAGTTCTCCAAACATTGACTGGGGCTACCATAGTGTTAAAGGTTTGGATGGTGAGGAATTTGTCAAATGTGTTCAAGAAAATTTTCTTGAGCAATTCATTGATGTTCCTACTCGAGAAGGAGCAAAACAAGCCCATGTGTGGGCAATGAGGCAGGGCATGTGTCTGAAGGAAAAGTGGGGAACACTTTGGGTCTCATCAATCAGAATTCTGTCAGTTTCAAAATGGTTATGGAAAAGGACAAGCCTTCCATAAAAGTTAGTTTTTAATTGGATGAGATATGGATAAAGGTTTAATGGCGTGAGACAAGAACTTTCACAAGTTGATTGGAGTAGACTGCTCACAGGGTAAAAGGATGTCTGACAAGTGGGAGGCATTCAAGGGTGAGATAGCAAGAATTCAGAGGCATTATGTTCCTGTTAGAGTGAAGGGTAAGGCCAGTAAGATTAAGAACCAATAGATTAATATAAATATTGAAGTTCCAGTCAAGAATAGAAGAGAATCTCATTTTAAATAGAGACCATTTGGTTCAATTGAATCTCTTCATCAATGTAAGGAGTGTCGGGGCATTCTTCAGAACAAAACAGGAAGGCAAAGGGGGGATATGTTTTAGCATTGGCGGATAAGGTGAAGGATAAAGCAAAGAGATTCTACAGGTATATTAAAAGCAAGAGGGTAACTGGAGAGAAGGTAGAGATCCTTAAAGGTGAAGGAAAACAGCTTTGTGTTGAACACCAGGAGATGGAAAAGATACTAAATGAATATTTTGTGTCAGGTTTTACTGTGGAGAAAGAAACGGAGGCTGGAGAATGCAGGGAAATAAATTTTGATTTTTAGCAATAGTTCATATTACAGAAGAGATAGTTGGGGAGATCTTGGAGAATATAAAGGTGGATAAATTTCTGGGACTTGATCAAATGTATCCCAGAACATTGTGGGAATTAAGGGAGGAAATTGCGAGATCCTTTGCAGAAATAATTACATCATTGATAACTACAGGGGAGATTCCTGAAGACTGGAGGATGGTGAACGTTGTCTCTTTGTTTCAGAAAGAATGCAAGGAGAAACTGGGAACGACAGAGCAGTGAGTCTGCCTCTGGTTGTGGATAAATTGTTGGGGTGATTTTAAAAGATAGGATTTATGGACATTTAGAGAATTAAAAATTGATTGGGTATAGTCAGCATGGTTTTGTGTGAGGATAACTGTGTCTCGCAAATCTGATTGCATGTTTTGAGGAAGTTACCAAAAAGATTGATGAGGACAGAGGAGTAGACATTGTTCACTTGGACTTTAGTAAAGCCATGACACGGTTCTGCGTGGTCGACTAATTAGTAAAGTTAAGTCACATGGGATTCAGGATGAGCTTACCAATTGGATACACAATTGGCTTAATGACAGGAGACAGCGTTTGGTGGTGGAGGGTTGATTTTCGGAGGCTGGTCACCAGTGGGGTTCCAAAGGGATCTCTCTTGTTTATCATTTATATAAATGATTTGGATGAGAATATAGCAGGCATGGTGAGTAAATTTATGGATGACACCAAAACTGACAGCATGGTAGACAGTGAAGAAGGTTTTCTAAGATTACAAAAGGAACTTGATGAAATGGGCCAATGGGCTGAACAATGGCAGATGGAATTGAAACTGGATAAATACGAGGTATTGCATTCTGGTACAACAAACAAAGGTAGGACTTATACAGTTAATGGTAGGGCCTTGAGTCGGGTTGTAGACCAGAGGGTCATAGAGATTCATGGACATAGTTTTTTGAGGTTTGTGTTGTACATACACAGGATGGTTAAAAAGGCATTTAGCATCGTCTCGTCCTTTGCGTCCAAGAGCTGAGAGTCCTTTTCTGGAATACTACGTCCAGTTCCAATTATAGGAAGGATATCATTAAGCTGGAGAGGGCTCAGAAGAGATTTCCCGGGATGTTGCCAGGTATGGCAGGTTTGAGTTCCAAAGAAAGTCTGGATCGGCTGGGATTGATTTCACTGGAGCTTAGGAGATTGAGAGGCCGCGTTATAGAAGTTTATAAAACAATGGGGTGGGGGGTAGATAGAGATAATGGTAGTTGTCTCTTTGCTAGGATGGGGGATTTCAAGACGAGGGACACATTATGAAGGTGAGAGAGGAGAGATTTAAAAAGGACACGAGGGGCAAATAATTTACACAGAAGGTGATTCATGTGTGGAATGAACTGCCAGAGGAGGTGGTGGATGCAGGTACAATGACAACATTTAAAAGATATTTGGATAAGTAACTGATGAGTGGCAGGAGAGGAGACCCCGACACCAGACCATGCCAGCCCTCTCTGAGGTTCCCACCCAGGTCAGTGCAGTCTCAGCCGCCTGGAGGAATACCCAGCGCTGTCCGAAGAAAGTCAATGTCCTTCTGTTGAAACAGAATTTAATCAGCGGGGATCTGTGAGAGCAGAAGAAACCAATAATACCCGAAAAAAATCAATGGAACTGACAATAATCAGTCTTTATTGGAAGTACTGCAGCAGTTTGACTGGAACTTGAGGAGAGCAGGAGATCCAAGTGGTTCCCTATTTCTCTTCTAACTTTCGCCCCTTAATAAAAAAGGAGTACATTATATACTTTAAAATATGCTGAGGAATTTCCGATTATCATGAAATGTACATCATCAGTAACACTGAACTTAGCCCTAAAAAACATTAATCATTTGAGTCCTTCCACAACTCTGTTTCTGTTATACAGACATTTTGTTTCGACTAAACTCTGCAGTTTGAAATATCCAAGGAGCAGTTAAGAAGATTACTGAAGTTTTATCAAACTGATGGAATTTTTTACATTCAGCCTAGTCCTGAAAGCTGTTTCTGATCTTTTGCCACAGTCCTTTTCACTTACGGAACTATAACTCGACAGTTGACCCATCTTTTCCCATCATGCAATGTTAAATGTTTCCCACAATACCACATTTCCCCTTTTGTCAGATCATGACAATCAGTCATAGAGGCATATTGAAAATCCGATTGAAAATGCATTGAAACAAGCAAACAAATAATCCTATTCCGACTAGCAATAGTACTATGAGCAAAAAGGCTTTAAAGATCCAACTAAACATTCTGTGATCAAACCAACTTGGTTGCCAATGCATTGTATGTGGACAGCATGCTATTTAATACGTTCAGCTTGGTTGGTCATATTTTCAGATGGATCTGGAATATAAGTACACACTCCCGGCCCACAACAGCCCACGCTCCTCCTGTGAGATGAGCAGATAATCCAAAGCCAGTCGATTCTGCAATGGCACTGTCTGGACAGCCACTAGCTCAGCTGAGACCTCAGTCAGGGCTTGTCCAGTTGCCTTGGCTTCGAAAGCTGTCTCATTGACCAGGTGTTCCAGTGCTGAGGCCATGTGAATCAGCTCGCTGGATTCCCATCCCATTCAGTACAACGGAAAAGACCACATGAGGAACTGGTCTAGCCCAGCAACTGTTCTCATAGTTCATGGATGCTCGTGCTTAAGGGAGGTAAGGTGATGCATGTCGGGTACAACATAACCTGGACTGCAGGATCCTATCCAATTGGGACACTTTGGTTCCACATGTAAATTATGTGCCATTGTAAGCTGTAAAATCACCAGGCAATGGCATCCAAGGCTGCATGGTGGAATAGACCCATGGACTATCAGATGTAATATTCCATATCCTGGTCCAATCACAGTTAAACATCCTGTTTCTTGAAATATTGACTACTGGGCCTTGCCAGTCAAATGTGAGATTACATTTGCTTTACCTCATTAGCATTCCTTGTCCAAATTTATTAAAACATAGGGACCCTGTAGCGTTATTGGAATGGACTGTAAGGGAAGGAGGAACTGAGTTGTGATTATATACAGGCTGATACCATGTCGAAAATGTCGTCATTTCCCAACCTGTCAACTCCCATATCCTCATTTCCCCATTAAGGCCTGTGTGATTCTGTTGTAACATCCAGTCAACTGTTTCTGACAGATAGAAAGGGAGGGGCTGGAGAGGTATTCCTTCGTTTGAATGGATGGGAATGTAGTACAAACCCAACACTTACTTATATTCAATTTCTCGGCATAAATATATGACAAATGTAAATAGGTGTTTGCATGCAGTTTCCAAGCAGACTGGTTTGGTAATGTCAAATGTTTACCTACGGCAAAAAATTCTAAAAGTCCAACAGTACCAAAATGATGTTCAAGCTGTGTCATTGACCGATTGAGGAGTAATCTTCTTCCAATCAGATCAATGAATCCAATTGGAATGTCCTCCAGATGTGACAGAGGTCGGTGTTGTTAGTAGGACTTAAAAGGGGACATTCCAGTGATGTCCTAATTGGTTTCTTTCCCAATTCTTGACAAACATGCAATCCCCTTGGTTTTCTCGTGGGTATTGGGAGGCGATCGTGTTTTCCTCAGCTGGGCAATGCAATTGTCGGACTTGCAAGTGAAGAAACTTCATGGAAAGAGTGAACTGTTTCAAGTAATTCTGCATTTCCTCACCCATTACATGGAGATCGACACCCTCCAGGGGTTTACCATAAGCATCCCACAGAGTCCTCATTGCTCAACAAGAAACTATCTCTGCAGCTGATAGTCCGGCCTGCGAATGCAGAGTCACTCACATGTGAAAAAGTGCTAAAAGGAATACTTTGAGCAATTTAACCTCTGTCTTTGACTAATTTAGATCATTTTTCTTTGAAGGTACAGTTGGCCTGTTCCACAATCCCCGCTGCCTGTGGGTGATACACGCAGTGAAGTTGCTGAAACTGCATGGGCATGTCCTCATTGTACTGGAGTGTCCCCCTTTGTGTGTACAATGCATTTAATAACAGCCAATTGACGACAAAGCAGAACAGCATCGAGGAGATTTTTAACCCAAAGAGCATTATGAATTGGAGTCCCCGTAGAACTCAGGAAGCCACGTTCCTGCCAGAGGCGGCCAAACTCCTGGGCAACACCGAATGTGTCCCTGGAATCAGTGTGCAATTTGATCAGTGACTAAAATACAAGCTCTTGTCACGGCAATAAGCTCAGGGGCCTGAAAAGCAGCAGACTCCTGAACAGCAGTGTCTGTTGGGATAACATCAGCTGACTGCCAGACACCGTCCGGGGAAACAGAGGAAGGACCATCAAATATGAGGTCAGGATTTTCAAATGGGAGCTCTGTCAAATCTGGGTGAGGAGCAGTAAGGAAATGATTCTGAATCAAACAGTCATGTGGGGGATCAGGGAGATCGGCAGGGGGTTGTTCAAGGAACGGAGCAGGATTCAAGGTGGAGCAGGACCGAACCGATAGGTAAGGGTTCGGTAACAGTGAGATCTCAGAACCAGCTTGGGTGAGGTGCTGGGTCTGCTGAGGCGTGAGGAGGGAGACAGCAGAGTGTGAGGTGTACACCCGTACGGGCTGGGGAAGTGTCCCATAGCAGCTGCCTGGACTAACAAGTAGACAGCAGTTAGGATTTGGGTGCAGGGAGGGAGGCCACAGGCAACAGGATCCATTTTCGTGGAATAATAGGCCACTGGGTGACGATGGTCACCATGCTGCAGAGTGAGGACACCAGTGGCAACTTCACCTTCAATCTGCATATTCTTCACAACGTCCCTCACCATCCTGACTCGGAAGTGTATCTTTCACTGTTGCTGGCTCAAAATCATGGAATTCCCTCCCTTAGGGCATTGTGGATCCACCTACTGAACATGGCCTGCAGTGGGTCAAGATGTCAGCTCCCCACCACCTTCTCAAGGGCAACGAGGGACAGGCAATAAATGCTGGGCCCAGCCAGAGAGACACACATCCCGGGAGTGAATAAAGAAACCTGCACAACTCACAAAGTACTTTAAAAATGAGTCATTGTTGTAATGTAGCAGTGAATCTGTACACAGTGAGACCTCACGTTCAACACTAAGAAAAATGATCAAACAATCTGCTTTCAGTGACATAATGATTAATTATAGTTCACATCAACCTCTGAAGACAGAATTGTCGTGTTCAGTAGTTTGATGTAAAGGCTTTGCAACTTTGTTTCCAGTCACTTTCGTAAAATAATATTTGACACATTGAATAATTGCAAGAAATGGAGACATTATTGCATTTCTCAACTTTTCTCTGAATTTAGACTGAGCCAATGCATAAACACATGTGTTTGTACAGGTGCTCAGCAGTTGAAACATATTTCCAGTGTAGTCTGCGATCAATATGGGATCAGTATAATCATCTGGCTCATAAAACGGGTTTGTAATTCTAGAAATGAGGAAAAACACAGTATATGGCATCCACAGCACGATGAAAGTGCCAGAAATGGCGAACAGTAAAGTGATGGATTTCCTTCGGCTCTGCATCTCTGGATCATCGCTGTTCTGGGTGTTGCGTTGACCTTGCAGTGCTCTGCGGGTTCGATTGGCCATCACAATGTGGCGAACAGTCAGTGCGTTGAGCAGTAAAATGAGAAAATATGGCAATAGTGGGTTTAAAATTGTGTGAAGCCAGTCAAAGGTGATCCATCCTGCTAAGATAAAGTAGTCTGGCTTCAAATAAGCACCCCACTCCACATTGTTTATGATATACATTGGCTCAAAAGCAAAATATAGTGGAATATTCAGGAAAGCGAACACAACACACACAGTCGCTATCACCACAGCTGCAGTTTCCTCCCTGCAATACTTTGTTCTCAACCTCTGGCAACAAATGAGGACAAAACGATCGACAGTGAAAGCGACCGTGAGCCAAACAGAGCAGTCAACAGCTGTGTAGTTGATAATCACATTGATGGTACTTATTGAGGTGATGCGTACAAATAAAAATGGGGAATAGTAGTAAAGCATGTAGTAGATTACCACATTGGAAATAATGACCAGGAGATCAACTGTTGTCATACCCACCAAATAAAGAGTGGTCCCTTTGGAGAGACCACAGCCTCCACGAATTAGAAGGACAATTGTCAGGAGGTTAGCTACAAAGAAAAGAGCAGAATCCCCAGATTAATAACACAATATTGTTTGGAAATTACAGCACAACAACAGGTCATTTGGTCCAATAGGTCTAGGTTGAGGTTCACACTGCACACGTGTTTCCTCCCACCAACTTCATCTTACAATATTGAGATATTATTTCTTTAGCGTCACGCAGTTACTGAGATTTCCCATCAGGCAAACTCACAAATGTGTAGAAACATTGCACAAATTGGAAGGAAATGTAATCTTTCTCAAACCAGAATCCCCTTACACAGAGGGATTGAGTGGGTATACCCCACGCCCACCACATTGCCTGATGCTGGTCTGTAATTCAACAGAAGAGTGGGTGGGGCTGGGAGGGGCTGCCTCCTTTGAAGGTTGACTAATTTACTTACACTAAAGCTCATTATGAGCTCAATTCACCTTCACTGTATGGGATCTATTCTACTTTACAGAAGTTACACAGGCAAAACAGAATGGGGAGAGGGGTTTCCAGCAGTGTTATGTCAGGGGCACTGAGATGGATAAATACCCATCAATATATTTGCAGGCTGAGAGATTGGATGGAGTTGGTGATGTTTCTCATGAAGGTGGAAGCATTGATTTCCATTTCATTTTGCCAAGTTACTGTAGGACAAATAAAACTCATACCAGAGAAGAGAGAGAGCCCTGAGGGCTTGGGATAGGGCTGTTGTTAATTCTGCGACTCAGACAGGAGTCCAGGGGCAGCTGTCCCCATGGGGGTTGTCAAAGTGGGAGGAGGTCAATACAAGAAGGTTCAAGAGGGCAGATAGCCTGGGGCAGGTTTGCTCTGTATAACAGGGACATAATGGACCTAGTCCTGCATTGGGAATAACAGCAGCCTGAAAGGAGAATGTACAATCAGTGCCTTGAGTTTACAGTGTGCAAACTATCTGCAGCATTTAGAGTCCCAGTGTCTGCACAGAAGTTCATGATGTCTCTTTGTGACAAATCTGTTCAAATTGTATGTCTGGGTATGAGTGTCTATAGCTTTAAGGGACCATATGGCCGTAAGACATATGAGCTGAAATTAGGCCATTCAGCCCATCGGGTTTGCTCCACCATTTAATCCTGTATGATAAGCTTCTCAAACCTAGTCTGCCACTTTCTCCCCATAACCCTTGATCCCCTTGATACTCAAGAATCTATCTATCTCAGTCTGAAATATGCTCAACGATCTGGCCTCCACAGTCTTCGGTAGCAATGAATTCCACACATTCCCCACTCTCTGGCTGAAGATGTTTCTCTTTATCTCCGTTCTAAAAGGTCTTCCCTTTACTTGAAGGCTGTGCCCTCGGGTCCGAGTCTCTCCTACTAATGGAAACACAAGCCCAACATCTACTCTGTCCAGGCCATTCAGTATTCTATATGTATCAATTAGATCTGCCCACCACCGATCCTTCAAAACTTCATTGAGTATAAACCCAGCGTCCTCAAACGTTCCTCATATGTTAAGCTTTTCATTCTTGTGACCCTCCCCTGAACACACTCCAGTACATCCTTCCTGAGCTATGGGACCCAAAGCTGTACACAATACCCCAAATGTGGTCTGACCAGAGTTTCACAGAGCCTCAGACGTCCATCCCTGCTTTTATATTCAAGTCCTCTCAAAATAAATGCCATCATTGTCTTTGCCTTCCTGGACTGGAATTCTCAAGTCTCTTTGCACTTCAGAATTCTGACTTTTCTTCAAATTTAGAAAATAGTCCATGCCTCTATTCTTCCTACCGAGGTGAATGACCTCACACTTTCCCACGCTGTACTCCATCTTCCACTTCTTTGCCCACTCTGCTAAACTGTCCAAATACTTCTGCAGCCTCTCCACCTCCTCAATGCTACCTGTCCTTCTACCTATCTTTGTATTGTCTGCAAACTGAGCCAGAATGCCCTCAATTCCTTCCTCTAGATCTTTAATGTATAAATGAAAAGTTGTGGTCCCAACACTGAGCTTTGCAAACACCACTTGTCACCAGCTGCCATCCTGAGAAGGCCCCTTTTCTCCTTGCTCTCTGCCTTCTGCTCAACAACCAAGCCTCTATCCATGCTAGCACCTTGCCTCTGACAGCATGGGCCCTTATCTTAATCTGTAGCCTCCTGTATGGTCCCTTGTCAAAGGCCTTCTTGAAGCCCCGGTGGATAACATCCATTGGCTCTCCTCGGTCTAACCTGCTTGTTATTTCCTCAAAGCATTCTCGCAGATTTGTCAGGCATGACCTCCCCTTGGTGAAACCATGCTGACTTTGCCCTATTTTCTATCCAAATATTCAGAAATCTCATCTTTCACAATCGATTCCAAATCTTAACCACAACCGCGGGGTTTGTCTAATTGATCTGTAATTTTCCATCTTTTGCCTGATTCCCTTTTAACCAGTGATGTTATTTTAATTTTCCAGTCCTCTGGGAGCCTCTGTGATTTTTGTGATTCCTGAAAGATCACCACTAACGCCTCCACTATCTCTTCAGCTATCTCCATTCACGCTCTTCTCGTCAAGGTAATTTATTCACCTTCAGGCAATACAGTTTTTTTCGCACCTTCTCCTTGGTGCTGGCCACCATACTCAGCTCTACCCCTTTGGATTTTTAGGATATTACTCGTGTCTTCTACCGTGAAGACTGACACAAGGTAATTGTTCAATTCCTTAGCCATTTCCTTGTTCCCCACTACTATCTCTCCAGCATCATTTTCCAGTGGTCCAATATCCATTTCTGCCTCTATTTTGCACTTTATATATTTATAGAAACTCTTACAGTCTTCCATTATATTACTGGTTAGCTTACCTTCATATTTAACCTTCTCCTTCCTTATTTCTTTTTTTGTTGCCCTCTGTTGGTGTTTGAGGAGAAAGTGAGGACTGCAGATTCCTGAAGAAGGGCTTATACCCAAAACGTCAATTCTCCTGTTCCTTGGATGCTGCCTGACCTACTGCGCTTTTCCAGCAACACATTTTCAGCTCTGTTGGTCTTTGTAAACTTCCCAATCCTCTGGTTTCCCACTGCCCTTCACCACATTATATGCTTTCTCTTTTGTGTTTATGCTGTCCCTGACTCCCTGGTCAGCCATGGTTGCCTCATCCTCCCTGTACCATGCTTCTTTTTCCTCAGGATGAATCTCAGTTGAGTCTCCTGAATTACTCCCAGAAACTCCTGCCATTGCTGTTCCACGGTCTTTCTTGTCGGGCTCCTCTCGCAGTAAATTCCACACAGCCCCTCCCTCATACCTCTGTTGTTGCCTTTATTCAACTGTAATACTGTTACCTCTGATTCTATCTTCTCCCTCTCAAATTGCAGAGGAAATTCAATCATATTATGATCACTGCCTCTGAAGGGTTCCTTCAGCTTAAGCTTCCTCATCAAGTCTGCCTCATTGCACAACACTAAATCCAGTATTGACTGTTTCCACCATAAGCTGCTCCAAAAAGCCATCTCGGAGACAATCCACAATTCCCAACCAAACTGCTATCAGCAGTTCCCCTGCATATTGCAATCCCCCATGATCACTCTCACTGCCATTCCTACACATTTTTTCGGGTGTATCCTGTGCCCAGCTCCTGTTGACTATCTGTAGATCTGTACTGAACTCCAACTATGGTTCTTTTTTACCTCTGCAGTTCCTCAATTCTCCCCACACAGATTCTACACCATCTGACCCTTCTTCATTTCTTACCATGATATAATTTCATTTCTTCCTAATAAGGCATCCCCACCCCCTCTGCCTTCCTGCCTATCTTTTTGATCGGGTTTATATCCTTGAATATTCAGGATCCTGATCCCCTTGCAGCCATGTCTCCGTGATGCTCACCGTGTCATACCTGCCCATTTTGATCTGTGCCACAAGCTCATTTACTGTATTCCTTATACTGTGTGGGTTCAGATGGAACAACCTTCACTCCTGTATTAATCATCTCTCTTCTCATTGTCAATCGTTTATCCAGCTTGCTTGAAGACTGATTGCTCAACCTTTCCATACCCTCTGTCCTATTTATGTCTGTGCTGGAGATTTTAATCACCTCTCCTGAGTTCTGTGCTCTTACTTTCTCCTTTTATTTGGGTTTTCTAATTTCCCCGATAATTGACCACTCCCCCTCTCCTGTTTAGTTTCAAGCCCTGTCTACAGTCGTGGTTTTGTGATTCACTCGGACTGTGGTCCCAGCACGGTTCAGATGAAGACCATCCCATTAGAACAGTTCACTTCCTCCCTAGTACCGGTGTCAATATCCCATAAATACAAACCTATTTCTCCCACACCAAGCTTTGACAGATTAGATTAATTACAGTGTGGAAACAGGCCCTTCGGCCCAACAAGTCCACACTGACCCTCCGATCCCACCTAGACCCATTCCCCTACATTTCCCTTGCACCTAACACTATGGGCAATTTAGCACAGCCAATTCACCTAACCTGCACATATTTGGACTGTGGGAGGAAACCGAAGCACCCAGAGGAAACCCACGCAGACACGAAACTTTTACCTGCTTCATTTTAAGGTCACTCGTAGCTTTGAGTTTTCATACCTCCAGCTGTCTGTAAACATTAGACTGAACTCTTTACAGTATGATGGTGGTAATATCTACAAAGGTTTGGTGTGCTCACACGTACATTACATTCACCACAGATAAGATTCACCAAGCAGAAACATGGCCACAGGATTAAGGAATCTTGCTGGATCCTCAAAACTGGAAGGTGTCATTGATTATAAGCATGTTGCTGCTGAGGTTTCAGTGAGACAAACAGGGATATTTGTAAATATTAAAGGGGCTCACTCCCGAAGGATCCAATTAGTCAGCAATTATCGACAAATGCTTCTCCAGGTATGTGTGTCTATTCCAGGGAGGGGTCATGATCCATACAAACTTCAACAGCCCTCGGTTCCATAGTGGGCAATGTACCACAGCCATTGGAGAGATAGATTCTGGGAGGGAAGGGCTGTCTATTGAAGAGATGACTCATGACCCCAGTGAGACACATGAGACCAGATGTAGATTGATATTGCAATAAGATTCACACAAGCACCGAGGAGATCTGTCAAAGGGATTGACATCCTGCTGAACTCCACAATGTCACCTCAAGCTATGAGCAGTGACAGGACCATTGTGTTTATGGCAAAGGTAAGGCATGTACTGAAAAGGATGCTGGGGCACACACCATCAACAAGCCATGGTTTGTAAACCCTCAAGTCAACATCCATCCCTAAGACCAGCCAAATGAACGATTGCAATACATACACATCCATCCTCATGTGCATGTATTTAATGAAGGTTATCAGCAATACCATTCCTGTAAAGACATTATAAATTATTCCCCGTGTTCTCCCATGTGGACTCAGTGTGATTTCTTACATTGTTCCTGCCTGCTGCACTGCAGCCTTCCCCATTTGCTGCCAGTGGTCCTGGAGGCAGCAGCCGACTCTAATATCCCTTTGTCTGGAATGGCCATGGGGGTGGTCCTCTGTTTGGCTGAATCTGTCTGCACCCTGCCACGGTGAGGCTCTCCTGCACAGTGTCAGGAACCTCCTTCATCACCATGGCTCTCTGAAGCACTGGTGTCAGTGGCAGAGGGTAGAGGAGTAACTGTCCCCAACAGGAGTGCCCTGACAATTACTTCCCAATGGTGACTGTTCCTCTCCATGTCCCACTCTGTGAATCACTTGGCCCTCTCTACTTTCCTGACTCAGGGACAATGACCCAACGATGAGTTCAGATAAACTCATTCACTTTTCTCTTGCACATTGAGTTCAGTAACTGTGCAATGGATCACACTCGCCCTGATCCTAACACTCACCCGAATCCTCACCCAATCTTAAACTGTAGACCTAACCCTTACTCTCACACAAAACTAAATCCCGAATCAAATCCTAATCTCCACTGAACCCTTATATTAACTCGACCGCTAACCCCAATCGTAACCCTGACGTTAACCCGAACCTGAATTCGAATTCTAAACTCAAGCACAAACCTAATCTTAAACCTAGTGTAAGTCTAACCCAAAACTTAACCACAACCCTAACCTCTATACCTAAGCCTATTCATAACCTTAACCATAGATTAACACTAATCCAAATCCGAGACCTAACCCTGACTGAATTCTAACTCCCAGCCGAACTCTATTACAAATCAGCATGTATATTCCACAGCACCTGATTGACCAGCCTCCACCAGAGATTGGGATGTGTTTGTGATCACCTCCACCCCCAACCCCTCAGCAGATGTGCACAAACCCATCAAGATGTGAGGCTTCATCAGACACAAGCCCAAAGCCCCCTGTGTAGCTCCCTGTTCCCTCTCAGTGTGCAATGCTGCTCACTGAGGAGCAGTTACAGGGACCAACTGTTAATATGTTTTGAAAAAAAGAAGAGATTAATGATGATTATATCTTCATCTGTGATCATTTTAGAAGACACATGCCCTCTCTTTGAAATCAGTTGAACAGAATCACAAACTTCTCCATTTCAGAGGCGATGCCACCATTCTCCCTCTGCCAATGGTGACAATATCTCTCTTTTTCTGCCCTTCCTTCCTGGAGTAGGCTTGGTCCTGCTTAATCTCACCTCATGCAGACCCTCCTGCCCATCCAGCCTCCCAGTGGGTCTCCAGGTGAATGATCAACCCAACATCTCCTCCTCCATCAGAGTCAGTTTGGACACACCTCCACTGTTCCTCATTCTCTCCCTCAGCCTCTTGCAGCAAATCACCCACATTGACCAGACATGCCCAATCTACTGCCCACCTCTGCTAACTCTACCCAATAACTGGGACACAGGGAGGGCCCACTCCTCGGGTTTGGGCCTGCCCTGGATGATATCTCCACCTTGACAAAGGAGTTTGTGAAAGATGACGCTGTCACAGGAGACTCCAATGTTAAAGTTCATAGTCTAACCTGCTCCCTCAACAATTAATGTTCTGAACTCTCAATGCTGCCTCCCCACAGCTGAAGGATATTTACACAATCCCACTTCCCCTCAGCTGCCTGCTCATGCCCACAGCCCTGTACAATGACGGCCGGAGCTGACCTGCTGTTCACGGCCTGACCCTTCTCCCAGTGGACACCCACCCTCACTGTGTGCTTCACTGAGGAGGGCCCTGGCACCATGTGACTTGGGTGACCAGCTCTTGGTCCCACTGTGAAGATCGTTCAGGTGTGTGAGCACATGGACCGGGCACTATCCCATCGACCTGCCTGATCCCACTGACCAACATCAAATCCAGGCCCATGTCCCAGCAACAGACCCAGACACATGGCAATAAAAACCCAGTCGGAGAGAGCTTTGGGATCCAGAAATCTGAAAGTACCTGTTCCTCCCAGACAAGGACCATTTAGCACACGTCAGGTCACAGATTCCTCATGTCCTCATGGAACTAAACTAAACTTCACAAATTACAGCATGAGCTGTTTCTTGTAGGAACACCTGAAACTGGATCCAGCATGAGGAGAGAAAGAGGGAGGGTTTATACACTGAGAGATTTATCAGGGGAAAGAACAGAGTGAAAGTGGGATTGAAAAGATAACACAACCTGCTTCAGCTTCTTACCAGGAACTCCGAAGATTGTGAGGAAATGGTAGTAAATGAAAGCTATCTGTTCAATTGTTGATAATTCCATTTTCAGAGAGGTGATGATATCAATTGTTGTTGACAGATCTGAATCACCAGACATTCATCCGTTATATAAAGCAACTAAATCTCCCCTGTGATTTTGTGCAGTTGCAGAGAGAGTGAAATTAGTTTGTGGCCTTTAAACAAACAGTCACAGTTATTTTTAACAGATATTACACAATAAAATCTTCAGCTACACTGGAAGATTGAAGGAGAACAATTGGGCCAGGTCCATCTCAGGGCTCCTTGCTCGCTCTCTTAGTGCTCTCTACATGGATGCTCACACCATCCCTGCCCTGCCTTGCCTTTCTCACTTTGCCCCCTCACCCACACAGCCAGAGAACCACAGAGCTCGACAGCATAGAAACAGATCATTTCATCCAACTCGCCCATACAGATCAGATATCCTCTATTAATCTCATCCCTTTTGCCAGCATTTCACCCATATCCCTCTAAGTTCTTCCTATTCATATGTCAATCCAAATGCCTTTAAAATGTTACTATTATACCAGCCTCCACCACTTCCTCTGGCAGCTTATTCCATACATCCACCACCCTCTGTGTGAAAGATTTGCTCCTTTTGTCCCTTTTAAATCTTTCACCTTTCACCCTAAACCTATGCCATCTAATGTTGGACTCCCCCACGCTGGGTGAATGACCTTGGCTATTTACCTTATCCAAGACTCTCATGATTTTATAAACTCTATAAGGTCACCCCTCAGCCTCTGACGCTCCAAGAAAAATAACCTTAGACTTTTCAGCCTCTCCCTTTAGTTCCAACCCTCCAACCCTGCCAACATCATTGTAAATCATTTCTGAACCCTTTCAAGTTTCACGACGTCCTCCACATAGCATGTAGACCAGAATCGAATGCAGTTTGCCCACATCCTGTACAGCCACATAACCTCCCAATTCTGCATTTAATGCACTGACCAATAAAACCAAACGTACCAAACCCCTTCTTCACTACCTTATCTACCTAGGACTCCACCTTCAAAGAACTATCAGCCGACACTCCAAGGTCTATCTGTTCAGCAACGTTCCCCAGGACTTTAGCATTAAGTGTATAAGTCCTGCCCTGATTTGCCTTTCCACAATGCAGCACCTCACATTTATCAAAATGCCACTCCTCGGTCCATTAGCCTATCTGATCAAGATCCCTTTATACTCTGAGGTAAACTTCTTGCCTGTCCCTTCCAAAACCAATGTTGATGTCAACTGCGAGCTTGTGAACCATTCCTCCAACATTCACCTCCAAATCATTTACATTAACTACAAAAAGCTGTGGACCCAGCACCAATCCTTGCAGCACACCGTTTGTCATAAAGCAATCCCCCTCCACCATCCTCTGTCTCCTACCAATAAGCCGGTTGTGTATCCAATAGGCAAGGTCTCCTTGTATTCTATGTGATTGAACCTTGCAGAAGAACCAGTCAAATATGCAGAGCCTTGTCAAATGCCTTTCTCAAGTCCATGTAGATCTCATCCACCACTCTGCCTTCATCGACCCTCTTCCTCACGTCTTCAAAAACTCAGTCAAGTTAGTGAGACATGAGTTCCCACACACAAAGCCATGTTGAGTAGCCTGAATCACCCATTGCCGTTCCAAATAAATGTAAGTCCTGTCCCTTAGAATTCCCTCCAACAACTTGCCTGCCGCTGATGTCAACCTCACTGGTCTATCGATCCCTGGCTTTTCCTTACCACCTTTTACTTTTAGATCAACTCTATCCTTGACATTTGCTATTTTAAAACTAGCAGGATAACGATCACTGACCCCAGTGTGCTCCCCAACTGACCCCTCAGTCACTTGGCCTGCCTTATTTCCCAAGAGAAGGTCACGTTTTGCTCCTTCTCTCATAGGAACATTCACGTACTGAATCAGAAAATGATCTTATGCACACTTAACAAATTGCCCTCCATCCAAACCCTTAACACAATGACAGTTCCAGTCTCAATTTGGAAAGTTAAACTTCCTGAACATTATCACCGTCCTGTTCTTGCAGGTAACTGAGATCTCCTTTCAAATTTGCTTCTCAATTTCCCACTGATTGTTGTGGGGGCCTGCTGCACAATCCCAATAAGGTGATCATTCCTTTCTCATTTCTCAGTTTCATCCAGATAATTTCTCTGGTCATATTCCCAGGAATATCCTTCCTAAGTACAACCCTAATGTTATCCCTAACCAGAAACACCACTCCATTCCCTCAGTTCTATTCTTCCTATCAGCATATATACCTTGTAACATTAAGCTGCCAGTTCTGTCCCTCCCTGAGCCAAGTCTCTGTAATAGCTATGATATCCCAGTCCCATTTTCCCAACTATGCCCTGATTCCACCTGCCTTACCTGTCGGGACTCTTGCTTTGAAATAAATGCAGTTTAATTTATCAGTCCTACCTCATTCTCTGCTTTGTTCCTGCCTGCACTGACTGTTTCTTTCCCCAGTTGCAACAGTCTCAGTCCGATCTCTTTTCTCATTGATCTCTCTGGGTCCCACCTTGTTCCCCTGATTAATTTAAATCCTCCAGAAAAGCCCCAGCAAATCTTGCCACCAGTTTATTAGTCCCCTTCCAATTCAAGTCCAATCTGTCTTTCTTATACAGGTCATTCCACCCCAGAGAAATTCCAGTGATCCAAAAATGTCAATCCTTCCCCCCTGTAACAGCTCTTCTGCTTCACATTCAGCTGTTGTATCCTCATATACCTACCCTCAGAGCTCGTGGCAATGGGTATTATCCAGACATTACTACCCTCCGAGGTCTACTTTTTAACCTCCTGCCTAATTTCCTGTGTACTCTTCCCAGAATGTCATCCTCTCCTTTCCCTACATCGTTGGTTCCAATATGCACAATTTCCAGTATTTAGATTTCTTCTCTCTTTAGAGAGCTAATCGACCCTCCCCAAATCTCCACATTTTTAGACTTCAATACAGACTGCAGTAGAATCAGCTGTAACAATGTGTGACTTCACCAACATGTAAATATACAACACTGTCTCTTCCCCTGAACTCGAGTACCATGACCCTTTCACCTTCCCATTGGTGATTGTGCCTTGAGCCATGGGCACCGTGCTTTGCAGTTCACTCTCCTCAAGCTGATCAGTCCACTGAAATCTTTGTTCCTGAATAAATCTTTGCTCTCCTTTTCCCATTTCCTCATCCCATTTCTTTTTCACTTGCTCATCCCAACATTTTTGTCTTTCTCTTTGCACTTGATTATGTTTAACTCCTGAGTTGGTACAGATTGTACTGTTGTTTACATGTTATCTGACTGTGTTGCAGAACAGGGATCCTTGGGGTTCAGGTACATAATTCTTTGAAGTTTACATCACATGTAGATATGGTGGATAAAAAGGCTTTTGACATACATACCTTCATTGCTCAGACCTTTGGGTACAGGAGTTGGGAAGTCATGTTGAGGTGAGGCCTCTTCTGGAATACTGTGTCCAGTTCTGTTCGCTCAGTTACAGGAAGTTAGATTTAAATTGTGTGGAGATACAAAAGAATTTGGGATTGTTCTCTCTTTCAAAATTTTGAAAAGTTTTAAGAGATTAGAGAGAGAGACAAAACCCTATGAGCAGAGAGTCAGTAACTAGAGGTTAGATAAAATCTCTTTACCCATTCCATTCTTAATTTCTCTCCTGTACTTTCTGTATTCTGCTTGGATTGTGACTGAATGATGAAGCTGTCAGTGTGGAGCTGCCCTGCACAGTTGCTGATATTTGCCCCGGAATGGCAGACAGGGGGAACTCGGTACCCCGCACTGCGGGCAGGCTCCTGCTGGATGGGGGGCTGCTGACACAGGACTTTCTCCAGCTCCAGGGGCAGGAGAGGAGACCCCAACACCAGACCATGCCAGCCCTGTCTGAGGTTCCCACCCGGGTCAGTGTAGTCTCAGCCGCCTGGAAGAATGCCCAACGCTGTCCAAAGAAGGTCACTGTCCTACTCCACTCTGCCAGGTTACGTTGCACTGAGTCAGTAACAGCCTGCTGACTAATACCCCACTTGGATTTGTCTTTGGCCATGCCTGTCTGAAAATAACTTTTTTCCTGTATTTTTGATTGTAAATTAAAATGGGAAAAGGACTGCTTTACAACAAAAGACTGAGGAAGGTATTGCTGTACTTTTAAAAAGTGAGTTACGGAAACTCATTGTCAGTGGAGTTTGCACTGTTGCTTTTCACTGGGGAATAAGAGATGAGGAGACGCTGGCTCTGTGTAGAAAGTGAGATGCAGCCAGCAGGAGGTTGCTGATTGGTTTGTGGAGTTGTGACTGTTTGTGCATACCAAAGGCCATCAGCTTCACAACAACTATCTGATTGGCTCTTTACCTCTGACAGTGCAGTGAGTGTGTTTGTGTATTGAAGAATATGGCGTCAGGCACAGAGAGAAGAATACTGCCTCATGGTCACTTTTAATATTAAGCTTCAAGGACAGAATTTAAGATATAATTTAGTAAAAATGATTGAATCTGTGTTTCTTTATTTCAGGTAATCATTATTTTGTATATCCAATAATTGCAATAAATGGATATGGTATCACATTTCCCAGTTTTTGTCTGAATTTAGTCTGGGCCAATGCATAAACGCATGTGTTGTACAGGAGCTCAGCAATAGAAACATGTCTGTGGTGCAGTAATGGATCTGTGGATTGATCTGGCTCATAATGACATTCCATAATGATGCTCTTTAATCCTGGAAATGAGGAAAAATACAACATTTGGCATCCACAGCATGATGAAAGTGAAAGAGATGGCGAACAGTAAAGTGATGGATTTCCTTCGGCTCTGCATCTCTGGATCATCGCTGTTCTGGGTGTTGCATTGAAATTGTAGTGCTCTGCACATTTAAACTCAGTGCCCCACTCCATATTGTGAATTAAATTGTTATGGACTAGCCAAGACCACTCAAAACATTCTTAAGTGGGCATCACAATTAGGTTAGTACTTCCCAGTTTATTTCCACATCTCTCCCCATGTGATCGTAATAACTCTTTCAGGTTATTTCCATTTTTTTGTGGAAGGTAATTCAACAATTTATCCCAACTTTTGGCAACTTCCTCATTGTCCAATTTGATTTGAGGAATGTTCAATTCAGAATCCTCGGAACTTGGTTCATCCTTCTGTGCTGTAATCATTAACACCTTCTCCTCTTGCTTTCCTTCCCCATCAAAATACCTTTTGAGCATATTCACATGACACACTCTGTGAGATTTCTTCCTGTCTCGGGTCCTTGTCAAATAGTTCACCTCACTCAATTTCCTCTCGATTTTATACGGTCCAATAAACTTTGCTTTTAAAGGCTCATCTGCTACAGGAAGTAATACCAATACCTTATCCTCAATTGCAAAATTGCTAATTTGTAATTTCTGATCAGCTGCCTGTTGCATTGTTTACTGGTATACTTTTAAATGCTGTCTAGCCAACTCTCCAGCTCTATTTAATCATTCTCTACAATTTAGCACAAAGTCCAAATGGGTGGTCTCTGAATTATGACTTATTAATTTCTCCTTAATCAATTTTAATGGTCCTCTTACTTCATGCCTAAAAATGAATTCAAATGGACTGAATTTGGTTGATTCATTTGGTGCATCTCTGATCGCAAGAAGTACAAATGGAACTCCCTTCTCCCAATCATCTGGATAATCCTGACCATAAGCCCTCGACATGGTCTTTAGTGTTTGATGCCATCTCTCGTGCTCCTGTGATTCTGGATGGTATGCAGTAGATTTGAATTGCTTTATTCCCAAATTATCCATAACCTCTTTGAATAGTTTGGATGCAAATTTTGATCCTTGATCTGACTGGATCTCTATTGGGAGTCCATAATCGAATAAAAAATGTAAGTAATTCTTCTACAACCCTTTGAACTGTGATGTTGTGAAATGGCATTGCCTCTGGAAATCTAGTTGATGCATCCATTATTGTTAATAAACATTTATTCCCACTTTTTTGTTTGAGGTAGGGGAAAGACACAATCAGTCAAGACTCCTATGAAAGGTTCCTCAAATTATGGAATAGTTATTAAAGGTGCAGGTGATATTACTGCCTGTGGTTTTCTGATTAGCTGACGTGTATGACACATCTGGCAAAATTCAACTCCATCCTTGTGTAGTCCAGGCCAGTAAAATTGTCTTTGTATTTTAGCCTGTGTTTTCCTCACCCTTAAATGACCTCCAAGTGGTAGCTCATGTGCCACCCACAGCACCTCCTTTCTATACCCTACTGGCAAAACAATCTGATGAAGCTCTGTCCATTTCTCATCTGCTTGAATGTGCGATGGTCTCTATTTCCTCCTTAAGACATCATATTTGTAAAGTATTCTCACATAGGGATGCATTCACTCTCTTATGCCCTTTGACATAACTGCTTTAAATTCTCATTTTGCTGCTGTAACTCAATCAGCTTAGCAGAGCTAAAGATACTGGCTTGTTTACCTAGTTGCTCCTGCTCTGTCCCACTTATTTGCTCAAAAAAAACTCCGATAAATCTATGTCAGTTTCCTTTTCTGTGCCTTTTGAACTTTCCTGCTTCAGCTTGTGCCTCTGTGATCACGTGACCACACAATCAGGGAAAATTCCTGGATAAACATTTTCCATGTCTTCAGTTGCCTCCATCTCCACTGTCTTTTCAACTATAGTAGGCAGCACACCTACAAGTGAATCAGCAATATCATTTGCAAGGACAAATTGTATTCCCGCATCTGAGAGTTTGTCCAGACCTCCAACCACAAATTCTCTTCTCTGGACTCTCTGGCCTCACTTTACATAACTGGGCACTTTTTGTCTCACCATTAATTCCTGTGACCAATAGTTTCTGGCAATGGTCCTTCCGGTGTACATATTTCCTCATCCTTCAGCATTACAGACTGAGAGGAACCTGTATCCCTTAATACTCTAACCTCCTTACCTACTGCTCCTGGCCTATGTGAATAAACTTTACCCTTGCATGGATATTTTTTAAGCAGATCTGGCACTTCCTCCTTAACCAATCTCTGATCATCTTGTACACTCTGAGGCAGTTGTCTAACCTTCCTTGTGCTTTTTGTTACAAGTCCAACAGAACCTCCCAGGCTTGTCTGGTTTTCCTACATCAGGCTTTCTCCTGGCCCACCAACACTGTTATTTTGTGTGGCCCACTTTATTACAATGAAAACACAGGAACTCTTTAACTTCTTTGTCCCCCTCAAGGGTGTCTTTTTCACCCCGTGGTAAGTTATCCGTATGATCTTCACTGAGATCTACCTTTCCCATTCCAAGTGAAAATTACTTTTTGTCACAATTTCTATCCCTCACGGACTGAAATTGATTCTGGAAGCCAAACCAACTTTTATGGACCAGCTCATAACCATCAGCTCCTCCAGATGGCAAGCTTGCCATTGTAACTCTCTACTCTTCCACATGAGTTGACACTACTTCCTCACTAAGGCTACCCTCAGCCTTTATCTCCAGCCTTTTAAACTGACTTTCCTTTCTAAGTGTCAGTTTCTGAAGTTCAAATGTTCTCTTTTTTCTTTCTCTCTGCCTATCTCTCTTTTCCCTCTCTCTACTGCTCTCTCACTTTCCCCTCTCTCTGCTGCTCTCTCATTTTCTCCTCTCTCATTTTCCCTCTCTTCTGCTTTTAATCGTAACTCAAAGTGTTTCATTTCTGCGGCATTTTCCTTATCTCTCACCTCTAACTCGAGCTGCATCATATGCAATTGAATTCTTGCCATCTCTATAGATTCTGATGGTTTCTCTGACAAGTTTAAATGTTGAGCTCTCCTTTCCTCACAGAAGCAGGCAGCTCCAATCCCAGCTGGTCTGCTCATTCCTGCAGCTTGGTCTTATTCACCTTTTCCAAAAACTTCCAAAGTCACCGCATCCACTTCCAGAAATCTTTGGCGACTGAAAGAGCCATTCCTATCCCAAGCTTTGTCCACTCAACCAAACCAAATAATGAGCCTAGCACCTGCCACTCGCTGTTTAAAATCCCACAAAGAGCCCCCAGTCTGTTATGGACTAGGCCAGAGCACTCCAAACATTCGTAAGCAGGCGGCTCTGGGAGATGGATTGAAGCAATTCCCAAGTGACCCTGCAGCAGGACCTGAGGAAACGTTGCTGCAGCAGATAGTAACACAAAGCTGATGATGGAACAAAGGAAAGAACTACTCTGAACCTGAATGAATCCACGATAACAAATAATGACATCATGGAGCTATGAAGAAGGAGTTGTGCTCTGGAACATAAAGAGAAGCTTGAAATCAGTGAAGCAATTGATCTTGCGAGAAGGAACTGGACATCTCTTGTCCTGAATGGAAGAATTAAGACAAAAAGTATTTGTGAACTGACGAGAAACAAGTGATCATTGATTACTTGAAATTCTTGTAGTAAATATAATAGATATTATTCATCAAAGCACTGCAGACAAAGAAAACCACAATTTCATATCTCTCCTTTTTGCTAAAGGTTGAATAAAGAGAACTAAATTTCAATTAAAGGACAATTCTGCATTTAAACAGGATGAGGTCCATTTGGATGTTTGGATCGTTGAGATGCTTTTGAAAAATATGGACATCCAAAGGAAAAAAGTCCCAGCAGACATGGAAGAGAATCAGAAGCGAACCTGAACAGGTCAGCACGGAGATGACAACGTAGTGTCTGTTTTCAAAGAAGTATCCATGGAGCTACTGAATTTAGACAGGAAGAGTATTATGATGGAGAATTTCTTTTCGGTTTATAACACACAGCTGCTGTGAAAGGAGAGGGTCTGTCAGAAATAAGCAAATTCTTGATAAATCTAACTGACCAAACCAAGTGAGCAATTTTCTCAGAAGAGGATGGAAACGCTGTAAAGATTACAGAAAAAGAGAACGGAGATTTGCTGTGCTGGGAAAAGGGAAAGTGAAGCCCAGCAGTTCTGGTCTCCTTCCGATTGGAACAATGTTGTGAAACTTGAAAGGGTTCAGAAAAGATTGACAAGAATGTTGCCAGGGTTGGAGGGTTTGAGCTACAGGGAGAGGCTGAATAGGCTGGGGCTGTTTTCCCTGGAGCATCGGAGGCTGAGCGGTGACCTGATAGAGGTTTATAATATCATGAGGGGCACGGATGGGATAAACAGACAAAGATTTTTTCCCTGGGGTGGGAGAGTCAAAAACTGGAGGGCAGAGGTTTAGGGTGAAATGGAAAAGAGAGAGAAAGGACCTAAGGGGCAACGTTTTCACGCAGAAGGTGGTGTGTGTAAGGAATGAGCTGCCAGACGCAGTGGTGGAGGCTGGTACAATTGCAACATTTTAAAGGGTTCTAGATGGGTAGATGAATAGGAAGGGTTAAGAGGGATATCGGCCAAGTATTGGCAAATGGGACTTGATTAGGTTGGGATATATGATCGGCATGGATGAATTGGACCGAAGGATCTGTTTTGGTGCTGTACACCTCTATGATACTATGACTTTACATACCTTAAGAGCTGTCGAACCATTGCCCTGTGCAATGTTAGTGTGTGTCTCACAGACTGCAGAGTTTGCCCCATTGGTCAGAAGATCATGTTATATACATAAACATCAAAGGGGGATCACACAAATATATCAAGTGTCCAATCACAAGTAACAAGGTCCACAAGTCCTTTGCACGAAGCAAGCAATGCAGATTACCAACAGAATGTTAAACATTCAAATAAAGTCCATAACCAGCTCATTCATGCCTGAGGCTGATTCCACTCCGATCCCAATGATGCATTGTTCTGTCAGGATTTATTGCACAGCCCTTTGAATGTCCTCATCCCCGGCCTCATCTCCACCCTGAGCAGTTTGTTGTTGGTCCCATTTTGTCTGGAGCCAGGACATCTCCCCCTTTTGTTGTTAGCTGTTGGGAGGTGCACAGCATATGGCAATGATGCAGGACAGCCTTTCTGGACTACACTGCAATTCTCCACCAGAACAATACAGGCATTGTAATCTCATTTTAATGAGGCCTGAGCCTCTGCCAATATGGCCCTGATCATATGCAGAATTAGCCAATTTACCTGTCTTTTTGACCCAGGTTGACAGAAAGCATGGACTTGGTGTGTGTACTAAACAAGATTATTTACTACAAATAAATAGATTCTAACAGAAGAGAAATAATTATGAACTGCTGATAAACAAAATCTAATCCACCAATGAACTCCCATCTATGTATACAAACAAACAGACAAAATGCATTGATGCTCTGGTTAGAGGGAAAAGCTGGGTAGGTAGTTTAATGGTCACTGTGCACAGGGTTTGCTGAGATGATTATTTGTTTTTCTAGTTGTTTTCACTATTTTGAAGTAGGCACAGGGTGACTGGTTCATAATTATATAGGTCACTGACATATTAACAGGCACAGCTGCACAGAAACAGGAAAGGAGAATAAAATTGGCTTCTTCAGGCTGAGATTTTTTTTATTGCAGCCCTCTCACCTCCAATATAAGGTCCAATAAATCCTGACAAATCATTCACACCTACAAGTTGTTCAGATACTTCCTTTTTTAAAGTTTGTGAGGTTTCCTGGCTCTACCTTCCAGGTAATCTATTCCAAATTCCCATCACCCTCTGGGAGGAAGAAGTTTTCCTCAAGTCCTCCTGAACCCTCACACCCAAAAAGTATGCCTCCTTGTTTCAGACCTTTCACCTAAGGGCAGTAGCTGCTTCCTCTCCACCCTGCCCACCCCGTTTGGCTCATTGAGTATGTGTCCATCAAAAACAATCATCTAACTCTTCTGTTATGGACCAGACCTGACCCCTGCAAAACACTTCAAGAAAGTAACCCAGACCAGAAATTTGCTCGTTGCTTTCAGCAGATGCAACGCGGATATTCCAGGAGGGAGGCCGTTGATCAAACCATTCAGTTATAAATAAAACAGAATTATTTCCAAGATTACCAAATGAAACACAAACAAAAGAGAACAGAATACTGAGAATCTTAACCAATCTGAAAAACCAGCAGGTTATCCCAAATTAATGATGCTGTTCCCAATCCTTGCAACCATCCCCATAAGCACCCCATGGCACAGACGGTAACATCATCCCAGGGTCTTCCAGGAGAGATGTCAGAGAGAGAGAGGAGCATCAGCCTATACTTGCTTCTTTAGATCCAGCAGCTTTTACAATGACCTGACTGCTTTCAGTGATCAGCCAGACCAAAACCAAACCAGAGTGACACTGAGCTGGGAGAACGGGCCACTCGCCTTGCATTGCACAAGTGCTTTTTTAAAACTTAAGAGCCTTTTGTCTGAGGCAGTATCTGT
>NW_026868650.1:0-29289 GCF_020745735.1 Hemiscyllium ocellatum | reverse complement strand
TCCTCTCACACTGCACCAGGACTCACTTCCCCTCACACTGCACCCGGACTCACTTACCCTTTCATTGCACAGGGACTCACTTCCCCTTGATCAGCACCAGGTCTCATTTCCCCTCGAACAGCACCAGAACTCACTTCCCCTCACACTGCACCAGTACTCACTTACCCTTATACTGCACCGGGACTCACCTATCCCTACACTGCACCGAAACTCACTTCCCCCCGACCTGCACCAGGACTCATTTCCCTTCACATTGCAGCGGGTTTCACTTCCCCTCACATTGCACTGGGACTCACTTCCCCTCACGTTGCATTGGGACTCAATTCCCCTCGATCTGCACTGGGACTCACTTCCACTCACATTGCACTGGGAATCACTTCCCCTCGCACTGCACCTGGACTCATATCCCCTCGCGCTGCGCCGGGACTCACTTCCCCTCACACTGCACCGGGACTCACTTCCCCTCGACCTACACCAGGACTCACTTCCCCTCACACTGCACCGGGTCTCACTTCCCCTCAATCTGCACTGGGCCTCACTTCTCCTCGCGCTGCAGTGGGACTCACTTACCTTAACACTGCACCAGGACTCACTTCCCCTCGCGCTGCATTGGGACTCACTTTCCCTCACAGTGCACCAGCACTCACTTCCCCTCACACTGCACTGGGACTCACTTACCCTCGATCTGCACCGTGACTCAATTCCCCCCGCACTGCTCTGGGACTCACTTACCCTCACACTGCACTGGGACTCACTTCCCCTCACACTGTACTGGGACTCACTTCCCCTCACACTGCACTGGGACTCACTTCCCCTCGATCTGCACCAGGACTCACTTCCCCCTCATCTGCACTGGCACTCACTTCCCCTCGATCTGCACCAGGAATCATTTCCCCTCGCACTGCACTGGGACTCACTTCCCCTCACACTACACTGGGACTCACTTCCCCGCGTACTGCACCAGGATCACTACCACTCACACTGCAACGGGACTCACTTCCCCTCACACTACACTGGGAATCACTTCCACTCGCGCTGCACCGTTACTCACTTCCCCTTGCACTGCAACGGGCCTCACTTCCACTCACGCTGCACTGGGACTCACTTCCCCTTACACTGCACCAGGACTCACTTCCCCTCCGGCTGCACTGGAACTCACTTCCCCTCACACTGCACTGGGACTCACTTCCCCTCGATCTGCACTGGACTCACTTCCCCTCGCACTGCACTAGGACTCACTTCCCCTCACAAATTTACTGGGACTCACTTCCCCTCGAGCTGCACCGGAACTCATTTCCACTCACGCTGCACTGGGACTCACTTCCCCTCGCACTGCACTGGGACTCATATCCCCTCGCGCTGCACCGGGACTCCCTTTCCCTCGCGCTGCACCGGGACTCACTTCACCTCACACTGCACCGGGACTCACTTACCCTTTCATTGCACTGGGACTCACTTCCCCTCGATCTGCACCGGGACTCACTTCCCCTCACACTGCACTGGGACTCACATACCCTCAGTCTGCACCAGGACTCATTTCCCCTCGCACTGCACTGGGACTCACTTCCCCTCACACTACACTGGGACTCACTCCCCCTCGCACTGCACCAGGATCACTTCCACTCACACTGCACCGGGACTCATTTCCCATTACACTGCAGCGCGACTCACTTCCCCTCGCGCTGCAGTGGGACTCACTTCCCTTAACACTGCACCAGGACTCACTCCCCCTCGCGCTTCATTGGGACTCACCTTCCCTCACAGTGCTCCAGGACTCACTTCCCCTAACTCTGCACTGGGTCTCACTTCCCCTCGATCTGCACCGGGCCTCAATTCCCCTCGCACTGCACCGGGCCTCACTTCACCTCACACTGCACTGGGACTCACTTATCCTTTCATTGCACTGGGACTCACTTCCCCTCGATCTGCACCAGGACTCATTTCCCCTCGAACTGCACTGGGACTCACTTCCCCTCACACTGCACTGGGACTCACTTTCCCTCGATCTGCACTTGGACTCACTTCCCCTCACACTGCACTTGGACTCACTTCCCCTCGATCTGCACCAGGACTCACTTCCCCTCATCTGCACTGGCACTCACTTTCCCTCGATCTGCACCAGGACTCATTTCCCCTCGCACTGCACTGGGACTCACTTACCCTCACACTACACTGGGACTCACTTCCCCTCGTACTGCACCAGGATCACTTCCACTCACACTGCAACGGGACTCACTTCCCCTCACACTACACTGGGAATCACTTCCCCTCGCGCTGCACCGTTACTCACTTCCCCTTGCACTGCAAAGGGGCTCACTTCCACTCACGCTGCATTGGGACTCACTTCCCCTTACACTGCACCAGGACTCACTTCCCCTCCCGCTGCACTGGGACTCACATCCCCTCACACTGCACTGGGACTCCCTTCCCCTCGATCTGCACTGGAACTCACTTCCCCTCGCACTGCACTGGACTCACTTCCCCTCACAGATTTACTGCGTCTCACTTCCCCTCGATCTGCACTGGAACTCACTTCCCCTTGCGCAGCATTGGGACTCACTTTCCCTCACAGTGCACCAGGACTCACTTCCTCTAACACTGCACTGGGACTCACTTCCCCTCGATCTGCACCAGGACTCATTTCCACTCACGCTGCACTGGGAATCACTTCACCTCGCGCTGCACTGGGACACACTTTCCCTCGCGCTAGACTGGGGCTCATTTCCCCTCACACTGCACCAGGACTCACTTCCCCTCGCGCTGCACTGGGACTGACTTTCCCTCACGTTGCATTGGGACTCACTTACCCTCGATCTGCACTGGGACTCAATTCCCCTCGATCTGTACCAGGATTCATTTCCTCTCGAACTGCACCGGACTCACTTCCCCTCACACTGCACCAGGACTCACTTCCCCTCACACTGCACCGGGACTCATTTCCCCTCGCGCTGCACCGGGACTCACTTCCCCTCACACTGCACCAGGACTCACTTCCCCTCGACCTACACCAGGACTCACTTCCCTCACACTGCACCGGGTCTCACTTCCCCTCAATCTGCACTGGGCCTCACTTCTCCTCGCGCTGCAGTGGGACTCACTTACCTTAACACTGCACCAGGACTCACTTCCCCTCGCGCTGCATTGGGACTCACTTCCCCTCACACTGCACCGGGTCTCACTTCCCCTCAATCTGCACTGGGCCTCACTTCTCCTCGCGCTGCAGTGGGACTCACTTACCTTAACACTGCACCAGGACTCACTTCCCCTCGCACTGCACTGGGACTCACTTACCCTCGATCTGCACCGTGACTCAATTCCCCCCGCATTGCTCTGGGACTCACTTACCCTCACACTGCACTGGGACTCACTTCCCCTCACACACTGCACCGGGACTCACTTCCCCTCGATCTGCACCAGGACTCACTTCCCCTCATCTGCACTGGCACTCACTTCCCCTCGATCTGCACCAGGAATCATTTCCCCTCGCACTGCACTGGGACTCACTTCCCCTCACACTACACTGGGACTCACTTCCCCTCGTACTGCACCAGGATCACTTCCACTCACACTGCAACGGGACTCACTTCCCCTCACACTACACTGGGAATCACTTCCCCTCGCGCTGCATCGCTACTCACTTCCCCTTGCACTGCAATGGGGCTCACTTCCACTCACGCTGCACTGGGACTCACTTCCCCTTACACTGCACCAGGACTCACTTCCCCTCCCGCTGCACTGGAACTCACTTCCCCTCACACTGCACTGGGACTCACTTCCCCTCGATCTGCACTGGGACTCACTGCCCCTCGATCTGCACTGGAACTCACTTCCCCTCGCACTGCACTAGGACTCACTTCCCCTCACAAATTTACTGGACTCACTTCCCCTCGAGCTGCACCGGAACTCATTTCCACTCCCGCTGCACTGGGACTCACTTCCCCTCGCACTGCACTGGGACTCATATCCCCTCGCGCTGCACCGGGACTCCCTTTCCCTCGCGCTGCACCGGGACTCACTTCACCTCACACTGCACCGGGACTCACTTACCCTTTCATTGCACTGGGACTCACTTCCCCTCGATCTGCACTGGGACTCAATTCCCCTCACACTGCACTGGGACTCACTTACCCTCAGTCTGCACCAGGACTCATTTCCCCTCGCACTGCACTGGGACTCACTTCCCCTCACACTACACTGGGCTCACTTCCCCTCGCGCTGCAGTGGGACTCACTTCCCTTAACACTGCACCAGGACTCACTTCCCCTCGCGCTTCATTGGGACTCACCTTCCCTCACAGTGCTCCAGGACTCACTTCCCCTAACACTGCACCTGGTCTCACTTCCCCTCGATCTGCACCGGGCCTCAATTCCCCTCGCACTGCTCTGGGACTCACTTACCCTCACACTGCACTGGGACTCACTTACCCTCAATCTGAACCAGGATTCACTCCTCCTCACACTGCACTGGGACTCACTTCCTCTAACACTGCACCAGGACTCACTTCCCCTCGATCTGCACGTGGACTCACTTCCCCTCACACTGCACTGGGACTCACTTCCCCTCGATCTGCACCAGGACTCACTTCCCTCACACTGCACTGGGACTCACTTCCCCTCGATCTGCACCAGGACTCATTTCCCCTCGAACTGCACTGGGACTCACTTCCCCTCGAGCTCCAACGGGACTCACTTCCCCTCGCGCTTCACCGGGACTCACTTACCCTCGCGCTGCACTGGGACTCACTTCCCCTTACACTGCACCAGGACTCACTTCCCCTCACACTGCACCAGGACTCACTTCCCCTCGACCTACACCAGGACTCACTTCCCCTCACACTGCACCGGGTCTCACTTCCCCTCAATCTGCACTGGGCCTCACTTCTCCTCGCGCTGCAGTGGGACTCACTTACCTTAACACTGCACCAGGACTCACTTCCCCTCGCGCTGCATTGGGACTCACTTCCCTCACACTGCACCGGGTCTCACTTCCCCTCAATCTGCACTGGGCCTCACTTCTCCTCGCGCTGCAGTGGGACTCACTTACCTTAACACTGCACCAGGACTCACTTCCCCTCGCACTGCACTGGGACTCACTTACCCTCGATCTGCACCGTGACTCAATTCCCCCCGCATTGCTCTGGGACTCACTTACCCTCACACTGCACTGGGACTCACTTCCCCTCACACTGCACCGGGACTCACTTCCCCTCGATCTGCACCAGGACTCACTTCCCCTCATCTGCACTGGCACTCACTTCCCCTCGATCTGCACCAGGAATCATTTCCCCTCGCACTGCACTGGGACTCACTTCCCCTCACACTACACTGGGACTCACTTCCCCTCGTACTGCACCAGGATCACTTCCACTCACACTGCAACGGGACTCACTTCCCCTCACACTACACTGGGAATCACTTCCCCTCGCGCTGCATCGCTACTCACTTCCCCTTGCACTGCAATGGGGCTCACTTCCACTCACGCTGCACTGGGACTCACTTCCCCTACACTGCACCAGGACTCACTTCCCCTCCCGCTGCACTGGAACTCACTTCCCTCACACTGCACTGGGACTCACTTCCCCTCGATCTGCACTGGGACTCACTGCCCCTCGATCTGCACTGGAACTCACTTCCCCTCGCACTGCACTAGGACTCACTTCCCCTCACAAATTTACTGGACTCACTTCCCCTCGAGCTGCACCGGAACTCATTTCCACTCACGCTGCACTGGGACTCACTTCCCCTCGCACTGCACTGGGACTCATATCCCCTCGCGCTGCACCGGGACTCCCTTTCCCTCGCGCTGCACCGGGACTCACTTCACCTCACACTGCACCGGGACTCACTTACCCTTTCATTGCACTGGGACTCACTTCCCCTCGATCTGCACTGGGACTCAATTCCCCTCACACTGCACTGGGACTCACTTACCCTCACTCTGCACCAGGACTCATTCCCCTCGCACTGCACTGGGACTCACTTCCCCTCACACTACACTGGGGCTCACTTCCCCTCGCGCTGCAGTGGGACTCACTTCCCTTAACACTGCACCAGGACTCACTTCCCCTCGCGCTTCATTGGGACTCACCTTCCCTCACAGTGCTCCAGGACTCACTTCCCCTAACACTGCACCTGGTCTCACTTCCCCTCGATCTGCACCGGGCCTCAATTCCCCTCGCACTGCTCTGGGACTCACTTACCCTCACACTGCACTGGGACTCACTTACCCTCAATCTGAACCAGGATTCACTCCTCCTCACACTGCACTGGGACTCACTTCCTCTAACACTGCACCAGGACTCACTTCCCCTCGATCTGCACGTGGACTCACTTCCCCTCACACTGCACTGGGACTCACTTCCCCTCGATCTGCACCAGGACTCACTTCCCCTCACACTGCACTGGGACTCACTTCCCCTCGATCTGCACCAGGACTCATTTCCCCTCGAACTGCACTGGGACTCACTTCCCCTCGAGCTCCAACGGGACTCACTTCCCCTCGCGCTTCACCGGGACTCACTTACCCTCGCGCTGCACTGGGACTCACTTCCCCTTACACTGCACCAGGACTCACTTCCCCTCACACTGCACCAGGACTCACTTCCCTCACACTGCACCGGGACTCACTTACCCTTTCATTGCACCAGTACTCACTTACCCTTATACTGCACCGGGACTCATTTCCCATTACACTGCACCAGGACTCACTTCCCCTCACGCTGCAGTGGGACTCACTTCCCCTAACACCGCACCGGGACTCACTTACCCCTACATTGCATCGAAACTCACTTCCCCAAGACCTGCACCAGGACTCATTTCCCTTCACACTGCAGCAGGCTTCACTTCCCCTCACATTGCACTGGAACTCACTTCCCCTCACGTTGCATTGGGACTCAGTTCCCCTCGATCTGCACTGGGACTCACTTCCCCTCGAACTGCACCTGGACTCACTTACCCTCACACTGCACCTGTACTCACTTACCCTCACACTGCACTGGGACTCATTTCCAATTACACTGCAGCGCGACTCACTTCCCCTCACGCTGCAGTGGGACTCACTGCCCCTAACACTGCACCAGGACTCACTTACCCCTACATTGCACTGAAACTCACATCCCCACGACCTGCACCAGGACTCATTTCCCTTCACACTGCAGCAGGCCTCACTCCCCCTCACACTGCACTGGGACTCACCTCCCCTCACACTGCACTGGGACTCACTTCCCCTCGATCTGCACTTGGACTCACTTACCCTCGCGCTGCACCGGGACTCACTTTCCCTCGCGCTGCACTGGGGCTCACTTCACCTCTCACTGCACCGGGACTCACTTCCCCTGTCACTGCACTGGGACTCACTTCCCCTCGATCTGCATCAGGACTCATTTCCCCTCGAACTGCACCGGGACTCACTTCCCCTCACACCGCACCAGGACTCACTTCCCCTCGATCTGCAGCAGGACTCACTTCCCCTCACACTGCACTGGGACTCACTTCCCCTCACACTGCACCGGACTCACTTCCCCTCGATCTGCACCAAGACTCATTTCCCCTCGCACTGCACTGGGACACACTTCCCCTCGAGCTCCACCGGGACTCACTTCCCCTCGCTCTGCACTGGGACTCACTTCCCCTTACACTGCACCAGGACACACTTCCCCTCACACTGCACCGGGACTCACTTCACCTCACACTGCACCGGGACTCACTTACCCTTTCATTGCACCAGTACTCACTTACCCTTATACTGCACCGGGACTCATTTCCCATTACACTGCACCAGGACTCACTTACCCCTACATTGCATTGAAACTCACTTTTCCAAGAACTGCACCAGGACTCATTTCCCTTCACACTGCAGCAGGCTTCACTTCCCCTCACATTGCACTGGAACTCACTTCCCCTCACACTGCACTGAGACTCCCTTCCCCTCACGTTGCATTGGGACTCAGTTCCCCTCGATCTGCACTGGGACTCACTTCCCCTCACGCTGCAGTGGGACTCACTTCCCCTAACACTGCACCGGGACTCACTTACCCCTACATTGCATCGAAACTCACTTCCCCACGACCTGCACTAGGACTCATTTCCCTTCACACTGCACTGGGACTCAATTCCCCTCGATCTGCACTGGGACTCACTTCCCCTCGCGCTGCACTGGGAATCACTTCCCCTCGCACTGCACCTGGACTCATATCCCCTCGCGCTGCACCGGGACTCACTTCACCTCACACTGCACCAGGACTCAGTTCCCCTCACACTGCATAGGACGCACTTCCCCTCACACTGCACTGGGACTCACTTCCCCTCACACTGCACTGGGACTCACTTCCCCTCGATCTGCACTGGAACTCACTTCCCCTCACACTGCACCGGGACTCACTTCCCCTCACACTGCACCAGGACTCACTTCCCCTAACACTGCACCGGGACTCATTTACCCCTACATTGCATCGAAACTCACTTCCCCAAGACCTGCACCAGGACTCAATTCCCTTCACACTGCAGCAGGCCTCACTTCCCATTACACTGCACTGTAACTCACTTCCCCTCGATCTGCACTGGGACTCACTTCCCCTGCGCTGCACTGGGAATCACTTCACCTCGCACTGCACTGGGACTCATTTCCACTCACGCTGCACTGTGACTCACTTCCCCTCACACTGCACCTGTAGTCACTTACCCTCACACTGCACTGGGACTCATTTCCCATTACACTGCAGCGCGACTCACTTCCCCTCACGCTGCAGTGGGACTCACTGCCCCTAACACTGCACCAGGACTCACTTACCCCTACATTGCACTGAAACTCACTTCCCCACGACCTGCACCAGGACTCATTTCCCTTCACAATGCAGCAGGCCTCACTTCCCCTCACACTGCACTGGGACTCACCTCCCCTCACGTTGCATTGGGACTCACTTCCCCTCGATCTGCACTGGGACTCATTTCCACTCACGCTGCACTGTGACTCACTTCCCCTCGCGCTGTACTGGGAATCACTTCCCCTCGCGCTGCACCTGGACTCACTTTCCCTCGCGCTGCACTGGGGCTCACTTCACCTCTCACTGCACCGGGACTCACTTCCCCTTTCACTGCACTGGGACTCACTTCCCCTCGATCTGCACCAGGACTCATTTCCCCTCGAACTGCACCGGGACTCACTTCCCCTCACACTGCACTGGGACTCACTTCCCCTCGATCTGCACCGTGACTCAATTCTCCTCGCACTGCTCTGGGACTCACTTACCCTCACACTGCACTGGGACTCACTTACCCTCAATCTGCATCAGGATTCACTCCTCCTCACACTGCACTGGGACTCACTTCCTCTAACACTGTACTGGGACTCACTTCCCCTTGATCTGCATAGGGACTCACTCCCCTCACACTGTACTGGGACTCACTTCCCCTCGATCTGCACTGGGACTCACTTCCCCTCACACTGCACTGGGACTCACTTCCCCTCGATCTGCAGACTCACTTCCCCTCACACTGCACCAGACTCACTTCCCCTCACACTGCACTGGGACTTACTTCCCCTCACGTTGCATTGGGACTCACTTTCCCTCGATCTGCACCAGGACTCACTTCCCCTCACACTACACTGGGACTCATTTCCCCTCGCACTGCAGCGGGACTCACTTCCTCTCGCACTGCACCGGGACTCACTTCCCATCGATCTGCACCGGAACTTATTTCCACTCACGCTGTACTGGGACTCACTTCCCTTCGCACTGCACTGGGACTCACTTCCCCTCACACTGCACCTGGACTCATATCGCCTCGCGCTGCACCGGGACTCACTTTCCCTCGTACTGCACTGGGACTCACTTCCCCTCGATCTGCACTGGGAATCACTTCCCCTCGATCTGCACCAGGAATCACTTCCCCTCGATCTGCACCAGGAATCACTTCCCCTCGATCTGCACTGGGACTCACTTCACCTCGATCTGCACTGGCACACTCTTCCCCTCTCACTGCACTGGGAATCACTTCCCCTCGATCTGCACCAGGAATCACTTCCCCTCGATCTGCACTGGGACTCCACTTCCCCTCGATCTGCACCAGGACGCATTTCCCCTCGCACTGCACTGGACTCACTTCCTCTCGAACTGCACCGGTACTCATTTCCCCTCGCACTGCAACGGGACTCACTTCCCCTCACACTGCACCAGGACTCAATTCCCCTCACACTGCACCAGGACTCACTTCCCCTCACACTGCACTGGGACTCAATTCCCCTCGCACTGCAACGGGACTCACTTCCCCTCACATTGCACCGGGACTCAATTCCCCTCACACTGCACTGGAACTCACTTCCCCTAGCACTGCACTGGGACTCACTTCCCCTCGCACCGCACTGGGACTCACTTCCCCTCACGTTGCATTGGGACTCACTTACCCTCGATCTGCACCTGGACTCACTTCCCCTCGCGCTGCACTGGGACTCACTTCCCCTTGCGCTGCACTGGGAATCACTTCCCCTCGATCTGCACTGGCACACTCTTCCCCTCACACTGCACTGGGACTCACTTCCCTCACACTGCACTGGGACTCACTTCCCCTCGATCTGCACTGGCACACTCTTCCCATCACACTGCACTGGGACTCACTTAACCTCACTCTGCATCAGGATTCACTCCTCCTCACACTGCACTGGGACTCACTTCCCCTCACACTGCACTGGGACTCACTTCCCCTCGATCTGCACTGGCACACGCTTCCCCTGACACTGCACTGGGACTCACTTCCCCTCCACACTGCACTGGGACTCACTTCCCCTCGATCTGCACTGGCACACTCTTCCCATCACACTGCACTGGGAATCACTTCCCCTCGATCTGCACCAGGAATCACTTCCCCTCGATCTGCACTGGGACTCACTTCCCCTCGATCTGCACCAGGACGCATTTCCCCTCGCACTGCACTGGGACTCACTTCCCCTCGATCTGCACCGGGACTCATTTCCCCTCTCGCTGCACTGGGACTCACTTCCCCTCGCACTGCACCAGGACTCACTTCCCCTCGCACTACACCAGGATCACTTCAACTCACACTGCAACGGGACTCACTTCCTCTCGATCTGCACCAGGACTCATTTCCCCTCGAACTGCACTGGGACTCACTTCCCCTCACACTACACTGGGACTCACTTCCCCTCGTACTGCACCAGGACTCACTTCCCCTCGCACTGCACCAGGATATTTTCCACTCACACTGCAACGGGACTCACTTCCTCTCGATCTGCACCAGGACTCATTTCCCCTCGCACTGCACTGGGACTCACTTCCCCTCGCACTGCACCAGGATCACTTCCACTCACACTGCAACGGGACTCACTTCCTCTCGAACTGCACCGGTACTCACTTCCCCTCGCACTGCAACGGGACTCACTTCCCCTCACACAGCACCAGGACTCAATTCCCCCTCACACTGCACCAGGACTCACTTCCCCTCACACTGCAACGAGACTCACTTCCCCTCACATTGCACCGGGACTCAATTCCCCTCGCACTGCAACGGAACTCACTTCCCCTCGCACTGCAACGGGACTCACTTCCCCTCACATTGCACCGGGACTCAATTCCCCTCACACTGCACTGGAACTCACTTCCCCTAGCACTGCACTGGGACTCACTTCCCCTCGCACCGCACTGGGACTCACTTCCCCTCACGTTGCATTGGGACTCACTTACCCTCACGTTGCATTGGGACTCACTTACCCTCGATCTGCACCTGGACTCACTTCCCCTCGCGCTGCACTGGGACTCATTTCCCCTCGCACTGCAGCGGGACTCACTTCCTCTCGCACTGCACCGGGACTCACTTCCCATCGATCTGCACCAGGACTCACTTCCCCTTGCACTGCACTGGGACTCACTTCCTCTCGCACTGCACCGGGACTCGCTTCCCTTCGAGCTGCACCGGAACTTATTTCCACTCACGCTGCACTGGGACTCACTTCCCCTCGCACTGCACTGGGACTCACTTCCCCTCGCACTGCACCTGGACTCATATCGCCTCGCGCTGCACCGGGACTCACTTTCCCTCGTACTGCACTGGGACTCACTTCCCTCGATCTGCACTGGGAATCACTTCCCCTCGATCTGCACCAGGAATCACTTCCCCTCGATCTGCACTGGGACTCACTTCACCTCGATCTGCACTGGCACACTCTTCCCCTCTCACTGCACTGGGAATCACTTCCCCTCGATCTGCACCAGGAATCACTTCCCCTCGATCTGCACTGGGACTCACTTCCCCTCGATCTGCACCAGGACGCATTTCCCCTCGCACTGCACTGGGACTCACTTCCTCTCGAACTGCACCGGTACTCATTTCCCCTCGCACTGCAACGGGACTCACTTCCCCTCACACTGCACCAGGACTCAATTCCCCTCACACTGCACCAGGACTCACTTCCCCTCACACTGCACTGGGACTCAATTCCCCTCGCACTGCAACGGGACTCACTTCCCCTCACATTGCACCGGGACTCAATTCCCCTCACACTGCACTGGAACTCACTTCCCCTAGCACTGCACTGGGACTCACTTCCCCTCGCACCGCACTGGGACTCACTTCCCCTCACGTTGCATTGGGACTCACTTACCCTCACGTTGCATAGGGACTCACTTACCCTCGATCTGCACCTGGACTCACTTCCCCTCGCGCTGCACTCGGACTCACTTCCCCTTGCGCTGCACTGGGACTCACTTCCCCTCGATCTGCACTGGAACTCACTTCCCCTCGCACTGCACTGGGACTCACTTCCCCTCGCACTGCACCTGGACTCACTTCCACTTGCACTGCACCAGGATCACTTTCACTCACACTGCAACGGGACTCACTTCCTCTCGAACTGCACCGGTACTTACTTCCCCTCGCACTGCAACGGGACTCACTTCCCCTCACACTGCACCAGGACTCCCTTCCCCTCATGTTGCACTGGGACTGACTTTCCTCGATCTGCACCAGGACTCACTTCCCCTCACGCTGCACTGGGACTCACTTCCCCTCGCACTGCACCAGGACTCACTTCTCCTCGATCTGCACCAGGACTCACTTCCCCTCGCACTGCACCAGGATTCTTCCACTCACACTGCAACGGGACTCACTTCCTCTCGATCTGCACCAGGACTCATTTCCCCTCACACTGCACTGGGACTCACTTCCCCTCGCACTGCACCAGGATCACTTCCTCTCACACTGCAACGGGACTCACTTCCTCTCGAACTGCACCGGTACTCACTTCCCCTCGCACTGCAACGGGACTCACTTCCCCTCACACTGCACCAGGACTCACTTCCCTCACACTGCACCAGGACTCACTTACCCTCACGCTGCACTGGGACTGACGTTCCTCGATCTGAACCAGGACTCACTTCCACTCACGCTGCACTGGGACTCACTTCCCCTCGCACTGCACTGGGACTCACTTCCTCTCACACTGCACTGGGACTCACTTCCCCTCGATCTGCACCAGGACTCATTTCCCCTCTCACTGCACTGGGACTCACTTCCCCTCACACTGTACTGGGACTCACTTCCTCTCGAACTGCACCGGTACTCATTTCCCCTCACACTGCAACGGGACTCACTTCCCCTCACACTGCACCAGGACTCACTTCCCCTCACAATGCACTGGAACTCACTTCCCCGAGCACTGCACTGGGACTCACTTCCCCTCGCACCGCACTGGGACTCACTTCCCCTCATGTTGCATTGGGACTCACTTACCCTCGATCTGCACAGGGACTCACTTCCACTTGCGCTGCACTGGGAATCACTTCCCCTCGCACTGCACCCGAACTCATATCCCCTCGTGCTGCACCAGGACTCACTTCCCCTCGATCTGCACCAGGAATCATTTACCCTCGAACTGCACCGGGAATCACTTCCACTCACACTGCAGCACGACTCACTTCTCCTAACACTGCAACGGGACTCACTTCCCCTCGATCTGCACCGGGCCTCAATTCCCCTCGCACTGCTCTGGGACTCACTTACCCTCAGTCTGCATCAGGATTCACTCCTCCTCACACTGCACTGGGACTCACTTCCCCTCACACTGCACTGGGACTCACTTCCCCTCGATCTGCACTGGGACTCACTTCCCCTCACACTGCACTGGGAATCACTTCCCCTCGATCTGCACCAGGACTCACTTCCCCTCGATCTGCACTGGGACTCACTTCCCCTCGATCTGAACCAGGACGCATTTCCCCTCGCACTGCACTGGGACTCACTTCCCCTCGATCTGCACCGGGACTCATTTCCCCTCACGCTGCACTGGGACTCATTTCCCCTCGCACTGCACCAGGACTCATTTCCCCTCGCACTACACCAGGATCACTACAACTCACACTGCAACGGGACTCACTTCCTCTCGATCTGCACCAGGACTCATTTCCCCTCGAACTGCACTGGGACTCACTTCCCCTCACACTGCACTGGGACTCACTTCCCCTCACACTGCACTGGGACTCACTTCCCCTCACACTGCACTGGGACTCACTTCCCCTCGATCTGCACTGGGACTCACTTCCCATCACACTGCACTGGGACTCACTTCCCCTCGATCTGCACCAGGACTCACTTCCCCCGATCTGCACTTGGACTCACTTCCCCTCGATCTGCACCAGGACTCACTTCCCATCGATCTGCACCGGGACTCATTTCCCCTCGAACTGCAACGGGACTCACTTCCTCTCGATCTGCACCAGGACTCATTTCCCCTCGCACTGCACTGGGACTCACTTCCCCTCACACTACGCTGGGACTCACTTCCCCTCACGCTGCACCAGGACTAACTTCCCCTCGATCTGCACCAGGACTCACTTCCCCTCGATTTGCACCAGGACTCATTTCCCCTCGCACTGCACTGGGACTCACTTCCCCTCGCACGGCACTGGGACTCACTTCCCCTCACACTGCACTGGGACTCACTTCCCCTCGCACTGCACTGGGACTCACCTCCCCTCACGCTGCACTGAGGCTCACTTCCCCTCGATCTGCACCAGGACGCATTTCCCCTCGCACTGCACTGGGACTCACTTACCCTCAATCTGCACCGTGACTCATTTCCCCTCGCACTGCACTGGAACTCACTTCCCCTCGCACTGCACCAGGATCACTTCAACTCACACTGCAACGGGACTCACTTCCTCTCGATCTGCACCAGGACTCATTTCCCCTCGCACTGCACTAGGACTCACTTCCCCTCACACTACACGGGGACTCACTTCCCCTCGCATTGCACCAGGATCACTTCCACTCACACTGCAACGGGACTCACTTCCTCTCGATCTGCACCGGTACTCACTTACCCTCGCACTGCAACGGGACTCACTTCCCCTCACACTGCACCGGGACTCACTTCCCCTCACACTGCACCAGGACTCACTTCCCCTCGATCTGCACCGGGACTCATTTCCCCTCTCGCTGCACTGGGACTCACTTCCCCTCGCACTGCACCAGGACTCACTTCCCCTCACACTGCACCAGGATAACTTCAACTCACACTGCAACGGGACTCACTTCCTCTCGATCTGCACCAGGACTCATTTCCCCTCGCACTACACCAGGATCACTTCAACTCACACTGCAACGGGACTCACTTCCTCTCGATCTGCACCAGGACTCATTTCCCCTCGAACTGCACCAGGACTCACTTCCCCTCACACTACACTGGGACTCACTTCCCCTCGCACTGCACCAGAACTCACTTCCCCTCGCACTGCACCAGGATCACTTCCACTCACACTGCAACGGGACTCACTTCCTCTCGATCTGCACCAGGACTCATTTCCCCTTGCACTGCACTGGGACTCACTTCCCCTCGCACTGCACCAGGATCGCTTCCACTCACACTGCAACGGGACTCACTTCCTCTCGAACTGCACCGGTACTCACTTCCCCTCGCACTGCACTGGGACTCACTTCCCCTCACACTGCACCAGGACTCAATTCCCCTCACACTGCACCAGGACTCACTTCCCCTCACACTGCAACGAGACTCACTTCCCCTCACATTGCACCGGGACTCAATTCCCCTCGCACTGCAACGGGACTCACTTCCCCTCACACTGCAACGGGACTCACTTCCCCTCACATTGCACCGGGACTCAATTCCCCTCACACTGCACTGGAACTCACTTCCCCTAGCACTGCACTGGGACTCACTTCCCCTCGCACCGCACTGGGACTCACTTCCCCTCACGTTGCATTGGGACTAACTTACCCTCCATCTGCTCTGGGAATCACTTCACCTCGCACTGCTCCCAAACTCATATCCCCTTGCGCTGCACCGGGACTCACTTCCCCTCGATCTGCACCAGGACTCATTTCACCTCGAACTGCACCGGGACTCACTTCCACTCACACTGCAGTGCGACTCACTTCTCCTAACACTGCACTGCGACTCACTTCCCCTCGATCTGCGCCGGGCCTCAATTCCCCTCGCACTGCTCTGGGACTCACTTACCCTCACACTGCACTGGGACTCACTTACCGTCAGTCTGCATCAGGATTCACTCCTCCTCACACTGCACTGGGACTCACTTCCCCTCAGACTGCACTGGGACTCACTTCCCCTCGATCTGCACTGGGACTCACTTCCCCTCACACTGCACTGGGACTCACTTCCCCTCGATCTGCACCAGGACTCACTTCCCCTCGATCTGCACCGGGACTCACTTCCCCTCGATCTGCACCAGGACTCACTTCCCATCGATCTGCACCGGGACTCATTTCCCCTCGAACTGCAATGGGACTCACTTCCTCTCGAACTGCACCGGGACTCACTTCCCCTCACACTGCAACGGGACTCACTTCCGCTCACACTGCACCGGGACTCACTTCCCCTCACACTGCACTGGAACTCACTTCCCCTAGCACTGCACTGGGACTCACTTCCCCTCGCACTGCACTGGGACTCACTTCCCCTCACGTTGCATTGGTACTCACTTACCCTCGATCTTCACTGGGAATCACTTCCACTTGCGCTGCACTGGGAATCACTTCCCCTCGCACTGCACTGGGACTCACCTCCCCTCACGCTGCACTGGGACTCACTTCCCCTCCATCTGCACTGGAAGTCTCTTCCCCTCGCACGGCACTGGGACTCACTTCCCCTCGATCTGCACCAGGACGCATTTCTCCTCGCACTGCACTGGGACTCACTTCCTCTAACACAACACTGGGACTCACTTCCCCTCGATCTGCACTGGAACTCACTTCCCCTCGATCTGCACTGGGACTCACCTCCCCTCACGTTGCACCAGGACTCACTTTCCCTTGCACTGCACCAGGATCACTTCCACTCACACTGCAACGGGACTCACTTCCTCTCGATCTGCACCAGGACTCATTTCCCCTCGCACTGCACTGGGACTCACTTCCCCTCACACTACGCTGGGACTCACTTCCCCTCACGCTGCACTGGGACTAACTTCCCCTCGATCTGCACCAGGACTCACTTCCCCTCGATTTGCACCAGGACTCATTTCCCCTCGCACTGCACTGGAACTCACTTCCCCTCGCACGGCACTGGGACTCACTTCCACTCGATCTGCACCAGGACTCACTTCCCCTCGATATGCACTGGGGCTCACTTCCCCTCGATCTGCACCAGGACGCATTTCCCCTCGCACTGCACTGGGACTCACTTCCCCTCGATCTGCACCGTGACTCATTTCCCCTCGCACTGCACTGGAACTCACTTACCCTCGCACTGCACCAGGATCACTTCCACTCACACTGCAACGGGACTCACTTCCTCTCGAACTGCACCAGGACTCATTTCCCCTCGCACTGCACTGGGACTCACTTCCCCTCACACTACGCTGGGACTCACTTCCCCTCGCACTGCACCAGAACTCACTTCCCCTCGCACTGCACCAGGATCACTTCCACTCACACTGCAACGGGACTCACTTCCTCTCGATCTGCACCAGGACTCATTTCCCCTTGCACTGCACTGGGACTCACTTCCCCTCGCACTGCACCAGGATCGCTTCCACTCACACTGCAACGGGACTCACTTCCTCTCGAACTGCACCGGTACTCACTTCCCCTCGCACTGCACTGGGACTCACTTCCCCTCACACTGCACCAGGACTCAATTCCCCTCACACTGCACCAGGACTCACTTCCCCTCACACTGCAACGAGACTCACTTCCCCTCACATTGCACCGGGACTCAATTCCCCTCGCACTGCAACGGGACTCACTTCCCCTCACACTGCAACGGGACTCACTTCCCCTCACATTGCACCGGGACTCAATTCCCCTCGCACTGCACGGGACTCACTTCCCCTCGCACTGCAACGGGACTCACTTCCCCTCACATTGCACCGGGACTCAATTCCCCTCACACTGCACTGGAACTCACTTCCCCTAGCACTGCACTGGGACTCACTTCCCCTCGCACCGCACTGGGACTCACTTCCCCTCACGTTGCATTGGGACTAACTTACCCTCCATCTGCTCTGGGAATCACTTCACCTCGCACTGCTCCCAAACTCATATCCCCTTGCGCTGCACCGGGACTCACTTCCCCTCGATCTGCACCAGGACTCATTTCCCCTCGAACTGCACCGGGACTCACTTCCACTCACACTGCAGTGCGACTCACTTCTCCTAACACTGCACTGCGACTCACTTCCCCTCGATCTGCGCCGGGCCTCAATTCCCCTCGCACTGCTCTGGGACTCACTTACCCTCACACTGCACTGGGACTCACTTACCGTCAGTCTGCATCAGGATTCACTCCTCCTCACACTGCACTGGGACTCACTTCCCCTCAGACTGCACTGGGACTCACTTCCCCTCGATCTGCACTGGGACTCACTTCCCCTCACACTGCACTGGGACTCACTTCCCCTCGATCTGCACCAGGACTCACTTCCCCTCGATCTGCACCGGGACTCACTTCCCCTCGATCTGCACCAGGACTCACTTCCCATCGATCTGCACCGGGACTCATTTCCCCTCGAACTGCAATGGGACTCACTTCCTCTCGAACTGCACCGGGACTCACTTCCCCTCACACTGCAACGGGACTCACTTCCGCTCACACTGCACCGGGACTCACTTCCCCTCACACTGCACTGGAACTCACTTCCCCTAGCACTGCACTGGGACTCACTTCCCCTCGCACTGCACTGGGACTCACTTCCCCTCACGTTGCATTGGTACTCACTTACCCTCGATCTTCACTGGGAATCACTTCCACTTGCGCTGCACTGGGAATCACCTCCCCTCGCACTGCACTGGGACTCACCTCCCCTCACGCTGCACTGGGACTCACTTCCCCTCCATCTGCACTGGAAGTCTCTTCCCCTCGCACGGCACTGGGACTCACTTCCCCTCGATCTGCACCAGGACGCATTTCTCCTCGCACTGCACTGGGACTCACTTCCTCTAACACAACACTGGGACTCACTTCCCCTCGATCTGCACTGGAACTCACTTCCCCTCGATCTGCACTGGGACTCACCTCCCCTCACGTTGCACCAGGACTCACTTTCCCTTGCACTGCACCAGGATCACTTCCACTCACACTGCAACGGGACTCACTTCCTCTCGATCTGCACCAGGACTCATTTCCCCTCGCACTGCACTGGGACTCACTTCCCCTCACACTACGCTGGGACTCACTTCCCCTCACGCTGCACTGGGACTAACTTCCCCTCGATCTGCACCAGGACTCACTTCCCCTCGATTTGCACCAGGACTCATTTCCCCTTGCACTGCACTGGAACTCACTTCCCCTCGCACGGCACTGGGACTCACTTCCACTCGATCTGCACCAGGACTCACTTCCCCTCGATATGCACTGGGGCTCACTTCCCCTCGATCTGCACCAGGACGCATTTCCCCTCGCACTGCACTGGGACTCACTTCCCCTCGATCTGCACCGTGACTCATTTCCCCTCGCACTGCACTGGAACTCACTTCCCCTCGCACTGCACCAGGATCACTTCCACTCACACTGCAACGGGACTCACTTCCTCTCGAACTGCACCAGGACTCATTTCCCCTCGCACTGCACTGGGACTCACTTCCCCTCACACTACGCTGGGACTCACTTCCCCTCACGCTGCACTGGGACTAACTTCCCCTCGATCTGCACCAGGACTCACTTCCCCTCGATTTGCACCAGGACTCATTTCCCCTCGCACTGCACTGGGACTCACTTCCCCTCGCACGGCACTGGGACTCACTTCCCCTCACACTGCACTGGGACTCACTTCCACTCGATCTGCACCAGGACTCACTTCCCCTCGATCTGCACTGGGGCTCACTTCCCCTCGATCTGCACCGGGACTCACTTCCTCTAACACAACACTGGGACTCACTTCCCCTCGATCTGCACTGGAACTCACTTCCCCTCGCACTGCACTGGGACTCACCTCCCCTCACGTTGCACTGGGACTCACTTTCCCTTGCACTGCACCAGGATCACTTCCACTCACACTGCACTGGGACTGACTTCCCCTCGATCTGCACTGGGGCTCACTTCCCCTCGATCTGCACCAGGACGCATTTCCCCTCGCACTGCACTAGGACTCACTTCCCCTCGATCTGCACCGTGACTCATTTCCCCTCGCACTGCACTGGAACTCACTTCCCCTCGCACTGCACCAGGATCACTTCCACTCACACTGCAACGGGACTCACTTCCTCTCGATCTGCACCAGGACTCATTTCCCCTCGCACTGCACTGGGACTCACTTCCCCTCACACTACGCTGGGACTCACTTCCCCTCACGCTGCACTGGGACTAACTTCCCCTCGATCTGCACAGGACTCACTTCCCCTCGATTTGCACCAGGACTCATTTCCCCTCGCACTGCACTGGGACTCACTTCCCCTCGCACGGCACTGGGACTCACTTCCCCTCACACTGCACTGGGACTCACTTCCACTCGATCTGCACCAGGACTCACTTCCCCTCGATCTGCACTGGGGCTCACTTCCCCTCGATCTGCACCAGGACGCATTTCCCCTCGCACTGCACTGGGACTCACTTACCCTCGATCTGCACCGTGACTCATTCCCCTCGCACTGCACTGGAACTCACTTCCCCTCGCACTGCACCAGGATCACTTCCACTCACACTGCAACGGGACTCACTTCCTCTCGATCTGCACCAGGACTCATTTCCCCTCGCACTGCACTAGGACTCACTTCCCCTCACACTACACGGGGACTCACTTCCCCTCGCATTGCACCAGGATCACTTCCACTCACACTGCAACGGGACTCACTTCCTCTCGATCTGCACCGGTACTCACTTACCCTCGCACTGCAACGGGACTCACTTCCCCTCACACTGCACCGGGACTCACTTCCCCTCACACTGCACCAGGACTCACTTCCCCTCACACTGCAACGGGACTCACTTCCTCTCGATCTGCACCAGGACTCATTTCCCCTCGAACTGCACTGGGACTCACTTCCCCTCACACTACACTGGGACTCACTTCCCCTCGCACTGCACCAGGACTCACTTCCCCTCGCACTGCACCAGGATCACTTCCACTCACACTGCAACGGGACTCACTTCCTCTCGATCTGCACCAGAACTCATTTCCCCTCGCACTGCACTGGGACTCACTTCCCTCACACTGCACCAGGACTCACTTCCCCTCACACTACACTGGGACTCACTTCCCCTCGCACTGCACCAGGATCACTTCCACTCACACTGCAACGGGACTCACTTCCTCTCGAACTGCACCGGTACTCACTTCCCCTCGCACTGCAACGGGACTCACTTCCCCTCACACTGCACCAGGACTCAATTCCCCTCACACTGCACCAGGACTCACTTCCCTCACACTGCACTGGGACTGACTTTCCTCGATCTGCACCAGGACTCATTTCCCCTCACGCTGCACCGAGACTCACTTCCCCTCACACTGCAACGGGACTCAATTCCCCTCACACTGCACTGGAACTCACTTCCCCTAGCACTGCACTGGGACTCACTTCCCCTCGCACCACACTGGGACTCACTTCCCCTCACGTTGCATTGGGACTCACTTACCCTCGATCTGCACTGGGACTCACTTCCACTTGCGCTGCACTGGGACTCACTTCCCCTCGCACTGCTCCCAAACTCATATCCCCTTGCGCTGCACTGGGACTCACTTCCCCTCGATCTGCACCAGGACTCATTTCCCCTCGAACTGCACCGGGACTCACTTCCACTCACACTGCAGCGCGACTCACTTCTCCTAACACTGCACTGCGACTCACTTCCCCTCGATCTGCGCCGGGCCTCAATTCCCCTCGCACTGCTCTGGGACTCACTTACCCTCACACTGCACTGGGACTCACTTACCCTCAGTCTGCATCAGGATTCACTCCTCCTCACACTGCACTGGGACTCACTTCCCCTCACACTGCACTGGGACTCACTTCCCCTCGATCTGCACTGGGACTCACTTCCCATCACACTGCACTGGGACTCACTTCCCTCGATCTGCACCAGGACTCACTTCCCCCCGATCTGCACTTGGACTCACTTCCCCTCGATCTGCACCAGGACTCACTTCCCATCGATCTGCACCGGGACTCATTTCCCCTCGAACTGCAACGGGACTCACTTCCTCTCGATCTGCACCAGGACTCATTTCCCCTCGCACTGCACTGGGACTCACTTCCCCTCACACTACGCTGGGACTCACTTCCCCTCACGCTGCACTGGGACTAACTTCCCCTCGATCTGCACCAGGACTCACTTCCCCTCGATTTGCACCAGGACTCATTTCCCCTCGCACTGCACTGGGACTCACTTCCCCTCGCACGGCACTGGGACTCACTTCCCCTCACACTGCACTGGGACTCACTTCCACTCGATCTGCACCAGGACTCACTTCCCCTCGATCTGCACTGGGGCTCACTTCCCCTCGATCTGCACCAGGACGCATTTCCCCTCGCACTGCACTGGGACTCACTTACCCTCAATCTGCACCGTGACTCATTTCCCCTCGCACTGCACTGGAACTCACTTCCCCTCGCACTGCACCAGGATCACTTCCACTCACACTGCAACGGGACTCACTTCCTCTCGATCTGCACCAGGACTCATTTCCCCTCGCACTGCACTAGGACTCACTTCCCCTCACACTACACGGGGACTCACTTCCCCTCGCATTGCACCAGGATCACTTCCACTCACACTGCAACGGGACTCACTTCCTCTCGATCTGCACCGGTACTCACTTACCCTCGCACTGCAACGGGACTCACTTCCCCTCACACTGCACCGGGACTCACTTCCCCTCACACTGCACCAGGACTCACTTCCCCTCACACTGCAACGGGACTCACGTCCTCTCGATCTGCACCAGGACTCATTTCCCCTCCAACTGCACTGGGACTCACTTCCCCTCACACTACACTGGGACTCACTTCCCCTCGCACTGCACCAGGACTCACTTCCCCTCGCACTGCACCTGGATCACTTCCACTCACACTGCAACGGGACTCACTTCCTCTCGATCTGCACCAGAACTCATTTCCCCTCGCACTGCACTGGGACTCACTTCCCTCACACTGCACCAGGACTCACTTCCCCTCACACTACACTGGGACTCACTTCCCCTCGCACTGCACCAGGATCACTTCCACTCACACTGCAACGGGACTCACTTCCCCTCGAACTGCACCGGTACTCACTTCCCCTCGCACTGCAACGGGACTCACTTCCCCTCACACTGCACCAGGACTCAATTCCCCTGACACTGTACCAGGACTCACTTCCCCTCACACTGCACTGGGACTGACTTTCCTCGATCTGCACCAGGACTCATTCCCCTCACGCTGCACCGAGACTCACTTCCCCTCACACTGCTTCGGGACTCAATTCCCCTCACACTGCACTGGAACTCACTTCCCCTAGCACTGCACTGGGACTCACTTCCCCTCGCACCACACTGGGACTCACTTCCCCTCACGTTGCATTGGGACTCACTTACCCTCGATCTGCACTGGGACTCACTTCCACTTGCGCTGCACTGGGACTCACTTCCCCTCGATCTGCACCAGGACTCATTTCCCCCCGAACTGCACCGGGACTCACTTCCACTCACACTGCAGCGCGACTCACTTCTCCTAACACTGCACTGCGACTCACATCCCCTCGATCTGCGCCGGGCCTCAATTCCCCTCGCACTGCTCTGGGACTCACTTACCCTCACACTGCACTGGGACTCACTTACCCTCAGTCTGCATCAGGATTCACTCCTCCTCACACTGCACTGGGACTCACTTCCCCTCACACTGCACTGGGACTCACTTCCCCTCGATCTGCACTGGGACTCACTTCCCATCACACTGCACTGGGACTCACTTCCCCTCGATCTGCACCAGGACTCACTTCCCCCGATCTGCACTTGGACTCACTTCCCCTCGATCTGCACCAGGACTCACTTCCCATCGATCTGCACCGGGACTCATTTCCCCTCGAACTGCAACGGGACTCACTTCCTCTCGAACTGCACCGGGGCTCACTTCCCCTCACACTGCAACGGGACTCAATTCCCCTCACACTGCACCGGGACTCACTTCCCCTCACACTGCACTGGAACTCACTTCCCCTAGCACTGCACTGGGACTCACTTCCCCTTGCACTGCACTGGGACTCACTTCCCCTCACGTTGCATTGGTACTCACTTACCCTCGATCTTCACTGGTACTCACTTCCACTTGCGCTGCACTGGGAATCACTTCCCCTCGCACTGCATTGGGACTCACTTCCCCTCACGCTGCACTGGGACTCACTTCCCCTCCATCTGCACTGGAAATCTCTTCCCCTCGCACGGCACTGGGACTCACTTCCCCTCACACAGCACTGGGACTCACTTCCCCTCGATCTGCACCAGGACGCATTTCCCCTCGCACTGCACTGGGACTCACTTCCCCTCGATCTGCACCGGGACTCACTTCCTCTAACACAACACTGGGACTCACTTCCCCTTGATCTGCACTGGAACTCACTTCCCCTCCATCTGCACTGGAAATCTCTTCCCCTCGCACGGCACTGGGACTCACTTCCCCTCACACAGCACTGGGACTCACTTCCCTCGATCTGCACCAGGACGCATTTCCCCTCGCACTGCACTGGGACTCACTTCCCCTCGATCTGCACCGGGACTCACTTCCTCTAACACAACACTGGGACTCACTTCCCCTTGATCTGCACCAGGACGCATTTCCCCTCGCACTGCACTGGGACTCACTTACCCTCAATCTGCACCGTGACTCATTTCCCCTCGCACTGCACTGGACTCACTTCCCCTCGCACTGCACCAGGATCACTTCCACTCACACTGCAACGGGACTCACTTCCTCTCGATCTGCACCAGGACTCATTTCCCCTCGCACTGCACTAGGACTCACTTCCCCTCACACTACACGGGGACTCACTTCCCCTCGCATTGCACCAGGATCACTTCCACTCACACTGCAACGGGACTCACTTCCTCTCGATCTGCACCGGTACTCACTTACCCTCGCACTGCAACGGGACTCACTTCCCCTCACACTGCACCGGGACTCACTTCCCCTCACACTGCACCAGGACTCACTTCCCCTCACACTGCAACGGGACTCACTTCCTCTCGATCTGCACCAGGACTCATTTCCCCTCGAACTGCACTGGGACCCACTTCCCCTCACACTACACTGGGACTCACTTCCCCTCGCACTGCACCAGGACTCACTTCCCCTCGCACTGCACCTGGATCACTTCCACTCACACTGCAACGGGACTCACTTCCTCTCGATCTGCACCAGAACTCATTTCCCCTCGCACTGCACTGGGACTCACTTCCCCTCACACTGCACCAGGACTCACTTCCCCTCACACTACACTGGGACTCACTTCCCTCGCACTGCACCAGGATCACTTCCACTCACACTGCAACGGGACTCACTTCCCCTCGAACTGCACCGGTACTCACTTCCCCTCGCACTGCAACGGGACTCACTTCCCCTCACACTGCACCAGGACTCAATTCCCCTCACACTGCACCAGGACTCACTTCCCCTCACACTGCACTGGGACTGACTTTCCTCGATCTGCACCAGGACTCATTTCCCCTCACGCTGCACCGAGACTCACTTCCCCTCACACTGCTTCGGGACTCAATTCCCCTCACACTGCACTGGAACTCACTTCCCCTAGCACTGCACTGGGACTCACTTCCCCTCGCACCACACTGGGACTCACTTCCCTCACGTTGCATTGGGACTCACTTACCCTCGATCTGCACTGGGACTCACTTCCACTTGCGCTGCAATGGGACTCACTTCCCCTCGATCTGCACCAGGACTCATTTCCCCCCGAACTGCACCGGGACTCACTTCCACTCACACTGCAGCGCGACTCACTTCTCCTAACACTGCACTGCGACTCACTTCCCCTCGATCTGCGCCGGGCCTCAATTCCCCTCGCACTGCTCTGGGACTCACTTACCCTCACACTGCACTGGGACTCACTTACCCTCAGTCTGCATCAGGATTCACTCCTCTCACACTGCACTGGGACTCACTTCCCCTCACACTGCACTGGGACTCACTTCCCCTCGATCTGCACTGGGACTCACTTCCCATCACACTGCACTGGGACTCACTTCCCCTCGATCTGCACCAGGACTCACTTCCCCCGATCTGCACTTGGACTCACTTCCCCTCGATCTGCACCAGGACTCACTTCCCATCGATCTGCACCGGGACTCATTTCCCCTCGAACTGCAACGGGACTCACTTCCTCTCGAACTGCACCGGGGCTCACTTCCCCTCACACTGCAACGGGACTCACTTCCTCTCGATCTGCACCAGGACTCATTTCCCTCGCACTGCACTGGGACTCACTTCCCCTCACACTACGCTGGGACTCACTTCCCCTCACGCTGCACTGGGACTAACTTCCCCTCGATCTGCACCAGGACTCACTTCCCCTCGATTTGCACCAAGACTCATTTCCCCTCGCACTGCACTGGGACTCACTTCCCCTCGCACGGCACTGGGACTCACTTCCCCTCACACTGCACTGGGACTCAATTCCACTCATTCTGCGCCAGGACTCACTTCCCCACGATCTGCACTGGGGCTCACTTCCCCTCGATCTGCACCAGGACTCACTTCCCCTCGATCTGCACTGGGACTCACTTCCCCTCGCACTGCACTGGGACTCACTTCCTCTAACACTGCACTGGGACTCACTTCCCCTCGATCTGCACCAGAACTCACTTCCCCTCGATCTGCACCAGGACTCATTTCCCTCGCACTGCACTGGGACTCACTTCCCCTCACACTGCACTGGGACTCACTTCCCCTCCATCTGCACTGGAACTCACTTCCTCTCGATCTGCACTGGGACTCACTTCCCTCGCGCTGCACTGGGACTCACTTCCCCTTGCGCTGCATTGGGACTCACTTTCCCTCACAGTGCACCAGGACTCACTTCCTCTAACACTGCACTGGGACTCACTTCCCCTCGATCTGCACTGGAACTCACTTCCCCTCGCACCGCACTGGGACTCACTTCCCCTCACGTTGCACTGGGACTCACTTACCCTCGCACTGCATTGGGACTCACTTTCCCTCAATCTGCACCGGGACTCATTTCCACTCACGCTGCAGTGGGACTCAGTTCCCCTTGCGCTGCACTGGGACTCACTTCCTCTCGCACAGCACCGGGACTCGCTTCCCTTCGAGCTGCACCGGAACTCATTTCCCCTCACGCTGCACTAGGAGTCAAATCCCCTAGCACTGCTCCAGGACTCGCTTCCCTTCGAGCTGCACCGGAACCCATTTCCACTCACGCTGCACTGGGACTAACATCCCCTCGCGGTGCACTGGGAATCACTTCCCCTCGCACTGCACTGTGATTCATATCCCCTCACACTGCACCGGGACTCACTTACCCTTTCATTGCACTGGGACTCACTTCCCCTCGCACTGCACAAGGATCACTTCCCCTCACACTGCACTGGGACTCACGTACCCTTGATCTGCAAAGGGACTCACATCCAGTCACACTGTACTGGGACCCACTTCCCCTCACACTGCACTGGGACTCACTTCCCCTCACACTCCACTGGGACTCAGTTCCCCTCGATCTGCACCAGGACTCACTTCCCATCGATATGCAGCAGGACTCACTTCCCCTCACACTGCACTGGAACTCACTTTCCCTTGCACTGCACCAGGACTCACTTCCCCTCGCACTGCACCAGGATCACTTCCACTCACACTGCAACGGGACTCACTTCCTCTCGATCTGCACCAGGACTCATTTCCCCTCGCACTGCACTGGGACTCACTTCCCCTCACACTACGCTGGGACTCACTTCCCCTCACGCTGCACTGGGACTTACTTCCCCTCGATCTGCACCAGGACTCACTTCCCCTCGATTTGCACCAGGACTCATTTCCCCTCGCACTGCACTGGGACTCACTTCCCCTCGCACGGCACTGGGACTCACTTCCCCTCACACTGCACTGGGACTCACTTCCACTCGATCTGCACCAGGACTCACTTCCCATCGATCTGCACTGGGGCTCACTTCCCCTCGATCTGCACCAGGACGCATTTCCCCTCGCACTGCACTGGGACTCACTTACCTCGATCTGCACCGTGACTCATTTCCCCTCGCACTGCACTGGAACTCACTTCCCCTCGCACTGCACCAGGATCACTTCCACTCACACTGCAACGGGACTCACTTCCTCTCGATCTGCACCAGGACTCATTTCCCCTCGCACTGCACTGGGACTCACCTCCCCTCACGTTGCACCAGGACTCACTTCCCCTCGCACTGCACCAGGATCACTTCCTCTCACACTGCAACGGGACTCACTTCCTCTCGATCTGCACCAGGACTCATTTCCCATCGCACTGCACTGGGACAAACTTCCCCTCACACTACGCTGGGACTCACTTCCCCTCACGCTGCACTGGGACTCACTTCCCCTCGATCTGCACCAGGACTCACTTCCCCTCGATTTGCGCCAGGACTCATTTCCCCTCACACTGCACTGGGACTCACTTCCCCTCGCACTGCACCTGGATCACTTCCACTCACACTGCAACGGGACTCACTTCCTCTCGATCTGCACCAGAACTCATTTCCCCTCGCACTGCACTGGGACTCACTTCCCTCACACTGCACCAGGACTCACTTCCCCTCACACTACACTGGGACTCACTTCCCCTCGCACTGCACCAGGATCACTTCCACTCACACTGCAACGGGACTCACTTCCC
>NW_026868649.1:22500-29355 GCF_020745735.1 Hemiscyllium ocellatum | reverse complement strand
AGAGAGAGAGAGGGGGAAATCAGCCAGGGTTCCTGCTCCTGATCACTGCCCAGTGATCCCTGGGTTAGAGAGAGAGAGAGAGAGAGAGAGGGGGGAAATCAGCCAGGGTTCCTGCTCCTGATCACTGCCCAGTGATCCCTGGTTAGAGAGAGAGAGAGAGAGGGGGGAAATCAGCCAGGGTTCCTGCTCCTGATCACTGCCCAGTGATCCCTGGGTTAGAGAGAGAGAGAGAGAGGGGAAATCAGCCAGGGTTCCTGCTCCTGATCACTGCCCAGTGATCCCTGGGTTAGAGAGAGAGAGAGAGGGGGGAAATCAGCCAGGTTCCTGCTCCTGATCACTGCCCAGTGATCCCTGGGTTAGAGAGAGAGAGAGAGAGAGGGGGGAAATCAGCCAGGGTTCCTGCTCCTGATCACTGCCCAGTGATCCCTGGGTTAGAGAGAGAGAGAGAGAGGGGGAAATCAGCCAGGGTTCCTGCTCCTGATCACTGCCCAGTGATCCCTGGGTTAGAGAGAGAGAGAGAGGGAGAGAGGGGAAATCAGCCAGGGTTCCTGCTCCTGATCACTGCCCAGTGATCCCTGGTTAGAGAGAGAGAGAGAGAGGGGGGGAATCAGCCAGGGTTCCTGCTCCTGATCACTGCCCAGTGATCCCTGGGTTAGAGAGAGAGAGAGAGAGGGAAATCAGCCAGGGTTCCTGCTCCTGATCACTGCCCAGTGATCCCTGGGTTAGAGAGAGAGAGAGAGAGGGGGAAATCAGCCAGGGTTCCTGCTCCTGATCACTGCCCAGTGATCCCTGGGTTAGAGAGAGAGAGAGAGAGAGGGGGGGAAATCAGCCAGGGTTCCTGCTCCTGATCACTGCCAGTGATCCCTGGGTTAGAGAGAGAGAGAGAGAGGGGGGAAATCAGCCAGGGTTCCTGCTCCTGATCACTGCCCAGTGATCCCTGGGTTAGAGAGAGAGAGAGAGAGGAGGGGAAATCAGCCAGGTTCCTGCTCCTGATCACTGCCCAGTGATCCCTGGGTTAGAGAGAGAGAGAGAGGGAAATCAGCCAGGGTTCCTGCTCCTGATCACTGCCAGTGATCCCTGGGTTAGAGAGAGAGAGAGAGAGAGGGAAATCAGCCAGGGTTCCTGCTCCTGATCACTGCCCAGTGATCCCTGGGTTAGAGAGAGAGAGAGAGAGGGGGAAATCAGCCAGGGTTCCTGCTCCTGATCACTGCCCAGTGATCCCTGGGTTAGAGAGAGAGAGAGAGAGAGAGAGGGAAATCAGCCAGGGTTCCTGCTCCTGATCACTGCCCAGTGATCCCTGGGTTAGAGAGAGAGAGAGAGAGGGGGGAAATCAGCCAGGGTTCCTGCTCCTGATCACTGCCCAGTGATCCCTGGGTTAGAGAGAGAGAGAGAGAGAGGGGGAAATCAGCCAGGGTTCCTGCTCCTGATCACTGCCCAGTGATCCCTGGGTTAGAGAGAGAGAGAGAGAGGGGGGAAATCAGCCAGGGTTCCTGCTCCTGATCACTGCCCAGTGATCCCTGGGTTAGAGAGAGAGAGAGAGAGGGGGAAATCAGCCAGGGTTCCTGCTCCTGATCACTGCCCAGTGATCCCTGGTTAGAGAGAGAGAGAGAGAGAGGGGGAATCAGCCAGGGTTCCTGCTCCTGATCACTGCCCAGTGATCCCTGGGTTAGAGAGAGAGAGAGAGAGAGAGAGGGAAATCAGCCAGGGTTCCTGCTCCTGATCACTGCCCAGTGATCCCTGGGTTAGAGAGAGAGAGAGAGAGGGGGAAATCAGCCAGGGTTCCTGCTCCTGATCACTGCCCAGTGATCCCTGGGTTAGAGAGAGAGAGAGAGAGAGGGGGAAATCAGCCAGGGTTCCTGCTCCTGATCACTGCCCAGTGATCCCTGGGTTAGAGAGAGAGAGAGAGAGAGAGAGGTGGGAAATCAGCCAGGGTTCCTGCTCCTGATCACTGCCAGTGATCCCTGGGTTAGAGAGAGAGAGAGAGAGGGGGAAATCAGCCAGGGTTCCTGCTCCTGATCACTGCCCAGTGATCCCTGGGTTAGAGAGAGAGAGAGAGAGGGGGAAATCAGCCAGGGTTCCTGCTCCTGATCACTGCCCAGTGATCCCTGGGTTAGAGAGAGAGAGAGAGAGGGGGAAATCAGCCAGGGTTCCTGCTCCTGATCACTGCCCAGTGATCCCTGGGTTAAGAGAGAGAGAGAGAGAGGGGGAAATCAGCCAGGGTTCCTGCTCCTGATCACTGCCCAGTGATCCCTGGGTTAGAGAGAGAGAGAGAGAGGGGGAAATCAGCCAGGGTTCCTGCTCCTGATCACTGCCCAGTGATCCCTGGGTTAGAGAGAGAGAGAGAGGGAGAGAGGGGGAATCAGCCAGGGTTCCTGCTCCTGATCACTGCCCAGTGATCCCTGGTTAGAGAGAGAGAGAGAGAGGGGGAAATCAGCCAGGGTTCCTGCTCCTGATCACTGCCCAGTGATCCCTGGGTTAGAGAGAGAGAGAGAGAGGGGGAAATCAGCCAGGGTTCCTGCTCCTGATCACTGCCCAGTGATCCCTGGGTTAGAGAGAGAGAGAGAGAGGGGGAAATCAGCCAGGGTTCCTGCTCCTGATCACTGCCCAGTGATCCCTGGGTTAGAGAGAGAGAGAGAGAGAGGGGAAATCAGCCAGGGTTCCTGCTCCTGATCACTGCCCAGTGATCCCTGGGTTAGAGAGAGAGAGAGAGAGGGGGAATCAGCCAGGGTTCCTGCTCCTGATCACTGCCCAGTGATCCCTGGTTAGAGAGAGAGAGAGAGAGGGGGAAATCAGCCAGGGTTCCTGCTCCTGATCACTGCCCAGTGATCCCTGGGTTAGAGAGAGAGAGAGAGAGGGGGAAATCAGCCAGGGTTCCTGCTCCTGATCACTGCCCAGTGATCCCTGGGTTAGAGAGAGAGAGAGAGGGAAATCAGCCAGGGTTCCTGCTCCTGATCACTGCCCAGTGATCCCTGGGTTAGAGAGAGAGAGAGAGAGGGGGAAATCAGCCAGGGTTCCTGCTCCTGATCACTGCCCAGTGATCCCTGGGTTAGAGAGAGAGAGAGAGAGGGGGAAATCAGCCAGGGTTCCTGCTCCTGATCACTGCCCAGTGATCCCTGGGTTAGAGAGAGAGAGAGAGAGAGGGGGAAATCAGCCAGGGTTCCTGCTCCTGATCACTGCCCAGTGATCCCTGGGTTAGAGAGAGAGAGAGAGAGAGGGAAATCAGCCAGGGTTCCTGCTCCTGATCACTGCCCAGTGATCCCTGGTTAGAGAGAGAGAGAGGAGGGGGAAATCAGCCAGGGTTCCTGCTCCTGATCACTGCCCAGTGATCCCTGGGTTAGAGAGAGAGAGAGAGAGGGGGAAATCAGCCAGGGTTCCTGCTCCTGATCACTGCCCAGTGATCCCTGGGTTAGAGAGAGAGAGAGAGAGAGAGGGGGAAATCAGCCAGGGTTCCTGCTCCTGATCACTGCCCAGTGATCCCTGGGTTAGAGAGAGAGAGAGAGAGGGGGAAATCAGCCAGGGTCCTGCTCCTGATCACTGCCCAGTGATCCCTGGGTTAGAGAGAGAGAGAGAGAGGGGGAAATCAGCCAGGGTTCCTGCTCCTGATCACTGCCCAGTGATCCCTGGGTTAGAGAGAGAGAGAGAGAGGGGAAATCAGCCAGGGTTCCTGCTCCTGATCACTGCCAGTGATCCCTGGGTTAGAGAGAGAGAGAGAGGGGAAATCAGCCAGGGTTCCTGCTCCTGATCACTGCCCAGTGATCCCTGGGTTAGAGAGAGAGAGAGAGGGAGAGGGGGAAATCAGCCAGGGTTCCTGCTCCTGATCACTGCCCAGTGATCCCTGGGTTAGAGAGAGAGAGAGAGAGAGGGGGGGAAATCAGCCAGGGTTCCTGCTCCTGATCACTGCCCAGTGATCCCTGGGTTAGAGAGAGAGAGAGAGAGGGAAATCAGCCAGGGTTCCTGCTCCTGATCACTGCCCAGTGATCCCTGGTTAGAGAGAGAGAGAGAGAGGGGGAAATCAGCCAGGGTTCCTGCTCCTGATCACTGCCCAGTGATCCCTGGGTTAGAGAGAGAGAGAGAGAGGGGAAATCAGCCAGGGTTCCTGCTCCTGATCACTGCCCAGTGACCCCTGGGTTAGAGAGAGAGAGAGAGAGAGGGGAAATCAGCCAGGTTCCTGCTCCTGATCACTGCCCAGTGATCTCTGGGTCGAGAGAGAGAGAGAGAGAGGGGGGGAAATCAGCCAGGGTTCCTGCTCCTGATCACTGCCCAGTGATCCCTGGGTGAGAGAGAGAGAGAGGGGGAAATCAGCCAGGGTTCCTGCTCCTGATCACTGCCCAGTGATCCCTGGGTTAGAGAGAGAGAGAGAGAGGGGAAAATCAGCCAGGGTTCGTGCTCCTGATCACTGCCCAGTGATCCCTGGGTTAGAGAGAGAGAGAGAGAGGGGGAAATCAGCCAGGGTCCTGCTCCTGATCACTGCCCAGTGATCCCTGGGTTAGAGAGAGAGAGAGGAGGGGGGAAATCAGCCAGGGTTCCTTCTCCTGATCACTGCCCAGTGATCCCTGGGTTAGAGAGAGAGAGAGAGAGAGGGGGAAATCAGCCAGGGTTCCTGCTCCTGATCACTGCCCAGTGATCCCTGGGTAGAGAGAGAGAGAGAGAGAGGGGGGAAATCAGCCAGGGTTCCTGCTCCTGATCACTGCCAGTGATCCCTGGGTTAGAGAGAGAGAGAGAGAGGGAAATCAGCCAGGGTTCCTGCTCCTGATCACTGCCCAGTGATCCCTGGGTTAGAGAGAGAGAGAGAGGGGGAAATCAGCCAGGGTTCCTGCTCCTGATCAATGCCCAGTGATCCCTGGGTTAGAGAGAGAGAGAGAGAGGGGGAAATCAGCCAGGGTTCCTGCTCCTGATCACTGCCCAGTGATCCCTGGTTAGAGAGAGAGAGAGAGAGAGGGGGAAATCAGCCAGGGTTCCTGCTCCTGATCACTGCGCAGTGATCCCTGGGTTAGAGAGAGAGAGAGAGAGGGGGAAATCAGCCAGGGTTCCTGCTCCTGATCACTGCCCAGTGATCCCTGGGTTAGAGAGAGAGAGAGAGGGAGAGGGAGGGGAAATCAGCCAGGGTTCCTGCTCCTGATCACTGCCCAGTGATCCCTGGGTTAGAGAGAGAGAGAGAGGGGGAAATCAGCCAGGGTTCCTGCTCCTGATCACTGCCCAGTGATCCCTGGGTTAGAGAGAGAGAGAGAGTGGGGAAATCAGCCAGGGTTCCTGCTCCTGATCACTGCCCAGTGATCCCTGGTTAGAGAGAGAGAGAGAGGGGAAATCAGCCAGGTTCCTGCTCCTGATCAATGCCCAGTGATCCCTGGGTTAGAGAGAGAGAGAGAGGGGGGAAATCAGCCAGGGTTCCTGCTCCTGATCACTGCCCAGTGATCCCTGGGTTAGAGAGAGAGAGAGAGGGGGGGAAATCAGCCAGGGTTCCTGCTCCTGATCACTGCCCAGTGATCCCTGGGTTAGAGAGAGAGAGAGAGAGACAGGGGGGAAATCAGCCAGGGTTCCTGCTCCTGATCACTGCCCAGTGATCCCTGGTTAGAGAGAGAGAGAGAGGGGAAATCAGCCAGGGTTCCTGCTCCTGATCACTGCCCAGTGATCCCTGGGTTAGAGAGAGAGAGAGAGAGGGAAATCAGCCAGGGTTCCTGCTCCTGATCACTGCCCAGTGATCCTTGGGTTAGAGAGAGAGAGAGAGAGGGGGAAATCAGCCAGGGTTCCTGCTCCTGATCACTGCCCAGTGATCCCTGGGTTAGAGAGAGAGAGGGAGAGAGGGGGGAAATCAGCCAGGGTTCCTGCTCCTGATCACTGCCCAGTGATCCCTGGGTTAGAGAGAGAGAGAGAGAGAGGGGAAATCAGCCAGGGTTCCTGCTCCTGATCACTGCCCAGTGATCCCTGGGTTAGAGAGAGAGAGAGAGAGGGGGGAAATCAGCCAGGGTTCCTGCTCCTGATCACTGCCCAGTGATCCTTGGGTTAGAGAGAGAGGGAGAGGGGGGAAATCAGCCAGGGTTCCTGCTCCTGATCACTGCCCAATGATCCCTGGGTTAGAGAGAGAGAGAGTGGGGGGAAATCATCCAGGGTTCCTTCTCCTGATCACTGCCCAGTGATCCCTGGGTTAGAGAGAGACAGAGAGAGAGAGGGGGAGAAATCAGCCAGGGTTCCTGCTCCTGATCACTGCCCAGTGATCCCTGGGTTAGAGAGAGAGAGAGAGAGAGAGAGAGGTGGGGGGAAATCAGCCAGGGTTCCTGCTCCTGATCACTGCCCAGTGATCCCTGGGTTAGAGAGAGAGAGAGAGCGGGGAAATCAGCCAGGGTTCCTGCTCCTGATCACTGCCCAGTGATCCCTGGGTTAGAGAGAGAGAGAGAGAGGGGAAATCAGCCAGGGTTCCTGCTCCTGATCAATGCCCAGTGATCCCTGGGTTAGAGAGAGAGAGAGAGAGAGGGGGAAATTAGCCAGGGTTCCTGCTCCTGATCACGGCGCAGTGATCCCTGGGTTAGAGAGAGATAGAGAGGGGGGAAATCAGCCAGGGTTCCTGCTCCTGATCACTGCCCAGTGATCCCTGGGTTAGAGAGAGAGAGGGAGAGGGAGAGAGAGGGGAAATCAGCCAGGGTTCCTGCTCCTGATCACTGCCCAGTGATCCCTGGGTTAGAGAGAGAGAGAGAGAGAGAGAGGGGGGGGAAATCAGCCAGGGTTCCTGCTCCTGATCACTGCCCAGTGATCCCTGGGTTAGAGAGAGAGAGAGAGCGGGGAAATCAGCCAGGGTTCCTGCTCCTGATCACTGCCCAGTCATCCCTGGTTTAGAGAGAGAGAGAGAGAGGGGAAATCAGC
>NW_026868649.1:2500-17500 GCF_020745735.1 Hemiscyllium ocellatum | reverse complement strand
ACACCCACACACATACACTCAGACCCACTCCCCATGCTGCATGAGATGGCTCATCTCCTACAGTATATCCACCTCCCTCCGACAGTGCGGCCCTCCCTCAGTACTGGGCACCGGGAGGGAGGGAGTGTGGGCCTGGATTATGGAGCTCAAGGCCTAGAGTATATCCATCTCCCTCCGACAGTGCGGCCCTCCCTCAGTACTGGGCACCGGGAGGGAGGGAGGGAGGGAGTGTGGGCCTGGATTATGGAGCCCAAGGCCTAGAGTATATCCATCTCCCTCCGACAGTGCGGCCCTCCCTCAGTACTGGGCACCGGGAGGGAGGGAGTGTGGGCCTGGATTATGGAGCTCAAGGCCTAGAGTATATCCATCTCCCTCCGACAGTGCGGCCCTCCCTCAGTACTGGGCACCGGGAGGGAGGGAGGGAGGGAGTGTGGGCCTGGATTATGGAGCTCAAGGCCTAGAGTATATCCACCTCCCTCCGACAGTGCGCCCTCCCTCAGTACTGGGCACCAGGGGGAGGGGGGGAGGGAGTGTGGGCCTGGATTATGGAGCTCAAGGCCTAGAGTATATCCACCTCCCTCCGACAGTGCGGCGCTCCCTCAGTACTGGGCACCGGGAGGGAGGGAGTGTGGGCCTGGATTATGGAGCTCAAGGCCTAGAGTATATCCACCTCCCTCCGACAGTGCGGCCCTCCCTCAGTACTGGGCACCGGGAGGGAGGGAGGGAGGGAGTGTGGGCCTGGATTATGGAGCTCAAGGCCTAGAGTATATCCATCTCCCTCCGACAGTGCGGCCCTCCCTCAGTACTGGGCACCGGGAGGGAGGGAGGGAGGGAGGGGGTGTGGGCCTGGATTATGGAGCTCAAGGCCTAGAGTATATCCATCTCCCTCCGACAGTGCGGCCCTCCCTCAGTACTGGGCACCGGAGGGAGGGAGGGAGGGAGGGAGTGTGGGTGGGCCTGGATTATGGAGCTCAAGGCCTAGAGTATATCCATCTCCCTCCGACAGTGCGGCCCTCCCTCAGTACTGGGCACTGGGAGTGTGGGAGGGCCTGGATTATGGAGCTCAAGTCCTGGAGTATATCCATCTCCCTCCAAGGGGCGAAGAGAGGTGAAACAGTTGTGAATCATGACTTGGAATGGTTTGCGTAGCCTCTGACAGAGTTGGTGGAATGTCTGAGTCGAAGGGGATGGGCAATGGCTTGGAGTCGGAAAATATTAGCAAACCATAAATAGTCTCATTCTTCGCCCAGAGATCCCTGCTCCTCCCTCTCTCCACATCCTGGGCAGCGGGAAATCACGGCTCACTGCCTCAACCTGTTCCAGACCAATGAGAGGGAATTCAGACGCAGTTCCATGTCCCGGCACACACTGATATACCCCACTCCCCTCACTGTAACACACTGATATACCCCACACCCCTCACTGTAACACACTGATATACCCCACACCCCTCACTGTAACACACTGATATACCCCACACCCCTCACTGTAACACACTGATATACCCCACACCCCTCACTGTAACACACTGATATATCCCACACCCCTCACTGTAACACACTGATATACCCCACACCCCTCACTGTAACACACTGATATACCCCCACACCCCTCACTGTAACACACTGATATACCCCACACCCCTCACTGTAACACACTGATATACCCCACACCCCTCACTGTAACACACTGATATATCCCACACCCCTCACTGTAACACACTGATATACCCCACACCCCTCACTGTAACACACTGATATACCCCACACCCCTCACTGTAACACACTGATATACCCCACACCCCTCACTGTAACACACTGATATATCCCACACCCCTCACTGTAACACACTGATATACCCCACACCCCTCACTGTAACACACTGATATATCCCACACCCCTCACTGTAACACACTGATATACCCCACACCCCTCACTGTAACACACTGATATACCCCACACCCCTCACTGTAACACACTGATATACCCCACACCCCTCACTGTAACACACTGTTATACCCCACACCCCTCACTGTAACACACTGATATACCCCACACCCCTCACTGTAACACACTGTTATACCCCACACCCCTCACTGTATCACACTGATATATCCCACACCCCTCACTGTAACACACTGATATATCCCACACCCCTCACTGTAACACACTGATATACCCCACACCCCTCACTGTAACACACTGATATAACCCACTCACCTCACTGTAACACACTGATATACCCCCACACCCCTCACTGTAACACACTGATATATCCCACACCCCTCACTGTAACACACTCTTATACCCCACACCCCTCACTGTAACACACTGATATATCCCACACCCCTCACTGTAACACACTCTTATACCCCACTCCCCTCACTGTAACGCCCTGATATACCCCACACCCCTCACTGTAACACACTGATATACCCCACACCCCTCACTGTAACACACTGATATACCCCACACCCCACACTGTAACACCCTGATATACCCCGGACCCCTCACTGTAACACCCTGATATACCACACCCCTCACTGTAACACACTGATATACCCCACACCCCTCACTGTAACACACTGATATACCCCACACCCCTCACTGTAACACACTGATATATCCCACACCCCTCACTGTAACACACTGATATACCCCACAACCCACACTGTAACACACTGATATATCCCACACCCCTCACTGTAACACACTGATATATCCCACACCGCTCACTGTAACACACTGATATATCCCACACCCCTCACTGTAACACACTGATATACCCCACACCCCTCACTGTAACACACTGATATATCCCACACCCCTCACTGTAACACACTGATATATCACACACACCTCACTGTAACACCCTGATATATCCCACACCCCACACTGTAACACACTGATACACCCCACACCCCTCACTGTAACACACTGATATATCCCACACCCCTCACTGTAACACACTGATATATCCCACACCCCTCACTGTAACACACTGATATACCCCACACCCCACACTGTAACAAACTGATATATCCCACACCCCCCTCACTGTAACACACTGATATACCCCACACCCCTCACTGTAACACACTGATATACCCCACACGCCTCACTGTAACACACTGATATATCCCACACCCCTCACTGTAACACACTGATATACCTCACACCCCTCACTGTAACACACTGATATATCCCACACCCCTCACTGTAACACACCGATATACCCCACACCCCTCACTGTAACACACTGATATATCCCACACCCCTCAGTGTAACACACTGATATACCCCACACCCCTCACTGTAACACACTGATATACCCCACACCCCTCACTGTAACACACTGATATACCCCACACCCCTCACTGTAACACATTGATATACCCCACACCCCTCACTGTAACACACTGATATACCCCACACCCCTCACTGTAACACACTGATATATCCCACACCCCTCACTGTAACACACTGATATACCCCACACCCCTCACTGTAACACACTGATATACCCCACACCCCTCACTGTAACACCCTGCTATACCCCACACCCCTCACTGTAACACACTGATATACCCCACACCCCTCACTGTAACACCCTGCTATACCCCACACCCCTCACTGTAACACACTGATATACCCCACACCCCTCACTGTAACACACTGATATATCCCACACCCCTCACTGTAACACACTGATATATCCCACACCCCTCTCTGTAACGCCCTGATATACCCCACACCCCTCACTGTAACACACTGATATATCCCACACCCCTCACTGTAACACACTGATATACACCACACCCCTCACTGTAACACACTGATATACCCCACACTCCTCACTGTAACACACTGATATATCCCACACCCCTCACTGTAACACACTGATATACCCCACACCCCTCACTGTAACACACTGATATACCCCACACTCCTCACTGTAACACACTGATATACCCCACACCCCTCACTGTAACACACTGATATACCCCACACCCCTCACTGTAACACACTGTCATATCCCACACCCCTCACTGTAACACACTGATATACCCCACACCCCTCACTGTAACACACTGACATACCCCACACCCCTCACTGTAACACCCTGATATACCCCACACCCCTCACTGTAACACACTGATATACCCCACACCCCTCACTGTAACACACTGATATACCTCGCACCCCTCACTGTAACACACTGATATACCCCACACCCCTCACTGTAACACACTGATATACCCCACATCCCTCACTGTAACACACTGATATATCCCACACCCCTCACTGTAACACACTGATATACCCCGCACCCCTCACTGTAACACACTGATATACCTCGCACCCCTCACTGTAACACACTGATATACCCCCCACCCGTCACTGTAACACACTGATATACCCCACACCCCTCACTGTAACACACTGATATACCCCACACCCCTCTCTGTAACACCCTGATATATCCCACACCCCTCACTGTAACACACTGATATACCCCACACCCCTCACTGTAACACACTGATATATCCCACACCCCTCACTGTAACACACTGATATACCCCACTCCCCTCACTGTAACACACTGATATACCCCACACCCCTCACTGTAACACCCTGATATATCCCACACCCCTCACTGTAACACACTGATATACCCCACACCCCTCACTGTAACACCCTGATATATCCCACACCCCTCACTGTAACACACTGATATACCCCACTTCCCTCACTGTAACACACTGATATACCCCACACCCCTCACTGTAACACCCTGATATATCCCACACCCCTCACTGTAACACACTGATATACCCCACACCCCTCACTGTAACACACTGATAACCCCACACCCCTCACTGTAACACACTGATATACCCCACACCCCTCACTGTAACACCCTGATATACCCCACACCCCTCACTGTAACACACTGATATACCCCACACCCCTCACTGTAACACCCTGATATACCCCACACCCCACACTGTAACACCCTGATATACCGCACACTCCTCACTGTAACACACTGATATACCCCACACCCCTCACTGTAACACACTGATATACCCCACACCCCTCTCTGTAACGCCCTGATATATCCCACACCCCTCACTGTAACACACTGATATACCCCACACCCCTCACTGTAACACACTGATATACCCCACACCCCTCACTGTAACACACTGATATATCCCACACCCCTCACTGTAACACACTGATATACCCCACACCCCTCACTGTAACACACTGATATACCCCACACTCCTCACTGTAACACACTGATATATCCCACACCCCTCACTGTAACACACTGATATACCCCACACTCCTCACTGTAACACACTGATATACCCCACACCCCTCACTGTAACACACTGATATACCCCACACCCCTCACTGTAACACACTGTCATATCCCACACCCCTCACTGTAACACACTGATATACCCCACACCCCTCACTGTAACACACTGACATACCCCACACCCCTCACTGTAACACCCTGATATACCCCACACCCCTCACTGTAACACACTGATATACCCCACACCCCTCACTGTAACACACTGATATACCTCGCACCCCTCACTGTAACACACTGATATACCCCACACCCCTCACTGTAACACACTGATATACCCCACATCTCTCACTGTAACACACTGATATATCCCACACCCCTCACTGTAACACACTGATATACCCCGCACCCCTCACTGTAACACACTGATATACCTCGCACCCCTCACTGTAACACACTGATATACCCCCCACCCCTCACTGTAACACACTGATATACCCCACACCCCTCACTGTAACACACTGATATACCCCACACCCCTCTCTGTAACACCCTGATATATCCCACACCCCTCACTGTAACACACTGATATACCCCACACCCCTCACTGTAACACACTGATATATCCCACACCCCTCACTGTAACACACTGATATACCCCACTCCCCTCACTGTAACACACTGATATACCCCACACCCCTCACTGTAACACCCTGATATATCCCACACCCCTCACTGTAACACACTGATATACCCCACACCCCTCACTGTAACACCCTGATATATCCCACACCCCTCACTGTAACACACTGATATACCCCACTTCCCTCACTGTAACACACTGATATACCCCACACCCCTCACTGTAACACCCTGATATATCCCACACCCCTCACTGTAACACACTGATATACCCCACACCCCTCACTGTAACACACTGATAACCCCACACCCCTCACTGTAACACACTGATATACCCCACAACCCTCACTGTAACACCCTGATATACCCCACACCCCTCACTGTAACACACTGATATACCCCACACCCCTCACTGTAACACCCTGATATACCCCACACCCCACACTGTAACACCCTGATATACCGCACACTCCTCACTGTAACACACTGATATACCCCACACCCCTCACTGTAACACACTGATATACCCCACACCCCTCACTGTAACACACTGATATACCCCACACCCCTCACTGTAACACACTGATATATCCCACACCCCTCACTGTAACACACTGATATACCCCACACCCCTCACTGTAACACCCTGATATACCCCACACCCCACACTGTAACACCCTGATATACCCCACACCCCTCACTGTAACACACTGATATACCCCACACCCCTCACTGTAACACACTGATAACCCCACACCCCTCACTGTAACACACTGATATACCCCCACCCCTCACTGTAACACACTGATATACCCCACACCCCTCACTGTAACACACTGATATACCCCACACCCCTCACTGTAACACCCTGATATACCCCACACCCCACACTGTAACACCCTGATATACCGCACACTCCTCACTGTAACACACTGATATACCCCACACCCCTCACTGTAACACACTGATATATCCCACACCCCTCACTGTAACACGCTGATATACCCCACACCCCTCACTGTAACACACTGATATACCCCACACCCCTCACTGTAACACACTGATATACCCCACTCCCCTCACTGTAACACACTGATATACCCCAAACCCCTCACTGTAACACACTGATATACCCCACACCCCTCACTGTAACACCCTGATATACCCCACACCCCTCACTGTAACACACTGATATACCCCACACCCCTCACTGTAACACCCTGATATATCCCACACCCCTCACTGTAACACCCTGATATATCCCACACCCCTCACTGTAACATACTGATATACCCCACACCCCTCACTGTAACACACTGATATATCCCACACCCCTCACTGTAACACACTGATATACCCCACACCCCTCACTGTAACACACTGATATACCCCACACCCCCACACTGTAACACACTGATATACCCCACAACCCCACACTGTAACACACTGATATACCCCACACCCCTCACTGTAACACACTGATATACCCCACACCCCTCACTGTAACACACTGATATACCCCACTCCCCTCACTGTAACACACTGATATACCCCACACCCCTCACTGTAACACCCTGATATATCCCACACCCCTCACTGTAACACACTGATATACCCCACACCCCTCACTGTAACACCCTGATATATCCCACACCCCTCACTGTAACACACTGATATACCCCACTTCCCTCACTGTAACACACTGATATACCCCACACCCCTCACTGTAACACCCTGATATATCCCACACCCCTCACTGTAACACACTGATATACCCCACACCCCTCACTGTAACACACTGATAACCCCACACCCCTCACTGTAACACACTGATATACCCCACACCCCTCACTGTAACACCCTGATATACCCCACACCCCTCACTGTAACACACTGATATACCCCACACCCCTCACTGTAACACCCTGATATACCCAACACCCCACACTGTAACACCCTGATATACCGCACACTCCTCACTGTAACACACTGATATACCCCACACCCCTCACTGTAACACACTGATATACCCCACACCCCTCAGTGTAACACACTGATATACCCCACACCCCTCACTGTAACACACTGATATATCCCACACCCCTCACTGTAACACACTGATATACCCCACACCCCTCACTGTAACACCCTGATATACCCCACACCCCACACTGTAACACCCTGATATACCCCACACCCCTCACTGTAACACACTGATATACCCCACACCCCTCACTGTAACACACTGATATCCCCACACCCCTCACTGTAACACACTGATATACCCCACACCCCTCACTGTAACACCCTGATATACCCCACACCCCTCACTGTAACACACTGATATACCCCACACCCCTCACTGTAACACCCTGATATACCCCACACCCCACACTGTAACACCCTGATATACCACACACTCCTCACTGTAACACACTGATATACCCACACCCCTCACTGTAACACACTGATATATCCCACACACCCTCACACAAACACACTGATATACCCCACACCCCTCACTGTAACACACTGATATACCCCACACCCCTCACTGTAACACACTGATATACCCCACTCCCCTCACTGTAACACACTGATATACCCCAAACCCCTCACTGTAACACACTGATATACCCCACACCCCTCACTGTAACACCCTGATATACCCCACACCCCTCACTGTAACACACTGATATACCCCACACCCCTCACTGTAACACCCTGATATATCCCACACCCCTCACTGTAACACACTGATATATCCCACACCCCTCACTGTAACACACTGATATACCCCACACCCCTCACTGTAACACACTGATATACCCCACACCCCTCACTGTAACACACTGATATACCCCACACCCCTCACTGTAACACACTGATATATCCCACACCCCTCACTGTAACACCCTGATATATCCCACACCCCTCACTGTAACACCCTGATATACCCCACATCCCTCACTGTAACACACTGATATACCCCACACCCCTCACTGTAACACCCTGATATACCCCACACCCCTCACTGTAACACACTGATATATCCCACACCCCTCACTGTAACACACTGATATACCCCACACCCCTCACTGTAACACACTGATATATCCCACACCCCTCACTGTAACACACTGATATATCCCACACCCCTCACTGTAACACACTGATATATCCCACACCCCTCACTGTAACACACTGATATACCCCACACCCCTCGCTGTAACACACTGATATACCCCACACCCCTCGCTGTAACACACTGATACACACCACACCCCTCACTGTAACACACTGATATCACCCCACACCCCTCACTGTAACACACTGTTATACCCCACACCCCTCACTGTAACACCCTGATATATCCCACACCCCTCACTGTAACACCCTGATATACCCCACACCCCTCACTGTAACACACTGATATACCCCACACACCCCTCACTGTAACACACTGATATACCCCACACCCCTCACTGTAACACACTGATATATCCCACACCCCTCACTGTAACACACTGATATACCCCACACCCCTCACTGTAACTCCCTGAGTGAGTTAGTGACCGTGAATTCGCGGTCTCATTACCCACCGTGTTTCGATGTAGACGAGAATCCGATGGGGGTCTCCCGAGGGAGTGAGGGATGGCGTAGGAGGGTGGGATTCGTGAGGGGCAGGGGTAAAATGAGGGTGGAACGGAGGGCGAAAGGTGTGGGCGATGGAGATAGCATCGTGGGCAGGCGTGCAGAGTACCGCATCTTGGGACTCAGATAGAAGGGGGGTTTCCCGCTCTCTCTCTCTCTCTCACTGTCTCTCTCTCTCACTGTCTCTCCCTCTCTCTGTGTCTCTGTTTCTCTCTCTCTCCGTCTCTGTCTCTCTCTCTCTGTCTCTCTTTTTCTCTCCCTGTCTCTGTGTCTCTCTCTCTGTCTGTCTCTCTCTCTCTCTCTTTCTCTATCTCTCTGTATCTGTGTGTGTGTCTCTCTCTCCCGCCCCCCTTTCTCACTCTCTCTCTCTCTCTCTGTCTCTGTGTGTGTGTGTCTCTCTCTCTCTCCCTCCCTCCCTTTCTCACTCTCTCTCTCTCTCTGGGGATTAGAACAGGGCGGGAGGTGGTGGATTCGAGGCGGGGGGTTTCTGTTGGAGTTAAGGGCGGAATGGTCCTTCGTGCCGTCTAACCCAGTCTGACCCTGTGTCTCTTTCTCTCTCTCCCCCTCCCTCTCCCTTTCTCTCCCTCTGTCTCTCTGTCCCTCTCTCCCCCTTCTCTCCCCCCCTCCCTCTCTCCCCCCACCCTCTCTCTCTCTCTCTCTCCCCCGCCTCTCCCTCTCGCCTGTCTCCCTCCCCCTCTCTCTCTCCCTCCCCCTCTCCTTCCTCCCTCCCCCTCCCTCTCTCTCTCCCCTTCCCTCTCCCTCTCTCTGTCTCCCTCCCCCTCTCTCTCTCCCTCCCCCCCCCTCTCCTTCCCTCTCTCCTCCCCACCCTCTCTCTCTCTCCTCCCTCCGCCCTCCCTCTCTCTCTCTCCCTTCATTCTCCCTCTCTCTCTCTCTGTCTCTCTCTCTCTTTCCCCCCATCTCTGTCTCTCCCTCTCCCCCTCTCCCTCCCTCTATCTCTCCCCCCTCCCTCCCTCCCGTCCCCCTCCCTCAGGACCCCCGCCCTGAGCAGGAGGAGCTGCGCTGATGGCTGCCCCGTACTGGCGTGCCCTGAGTGGACCCCTGGGCCTGTCCCGGCTGCTGGGAGCCGCGCTGGCCTGCGCCGCCCTCTCGCTGGTGGTGCACTCGGGCCGCTGGTGGGGGGCCGAGGGCTCCTGGTGCCTGTTCGCCTGGGCTTTCTCTTTCGTCGGCGCCGCCCTGGTGCTGCTGACCGAGCTGGCCGGCGGGCAGAGCCGCAGCCCCGTGCCCTGGTCTGAGGGGCCGCCGGCCCTGGCGCCGCTGGCCTGCCTGCTCTGCCTCTCGGCCACCGCCGTCTACCCGCTCTGGTTCCTGAGGGGCGGCGGGAACGGCGGCCGGGCTCTGCCCGTGGCCGGCTGCGTCTGCTCGGGCCTAGCGACCGCCGCCTTCGCCGCAGAGACCTTTATCAGCCGGGCGCGGCCCGGCGAGACCGCCGGCTACCTGGCCAGCCTGCCCGGGCGCCTGAAGGTGCTGGAGTGCTTCGCCGCCTGCCTGATCTTCGTCCTGGCCTCGGATGTGGATTACGGGCGCCACGCCGGCCTGCAGTGGTGCATGGCCGTCTACGGCATCTGCTTCGTCCTCTCGCTGGCGGCGGTGCTGGCCTGCCTGGCCAGCTGCACCGGCCGCCTGCCCGTCCCCTTCCCCCGGTTCGCCACCGTCTGCGCCCTGCTGGGGGCGCTCCTCTACGCCACCGCCGCCGTGGTCTGGCCCGTCTTCTGCTTCGACCGGCGCTACGGCCAGCCCCGGCGCCCGGCAGGCTGCGGGAACATGGGGGTGGGCCGCTGCCCCTGGGACAGCGCCGTGGGGGTGGCGGTGCTCACCTGCGCCCTGCTCCTGGCCTACCTAGCCGACCTGGTCTACTCGGGAAGGCTGGTGTTCGTCAGGAGATAGGGGGCGCCGCGGTGGGGGTATGGGGCCGGGCACGGGGGCGAGGGTGGGCTGGGCGGTGTTGGTCAGCAGATAGGGGGCGCTGCGGGGCGAGGGAGGGCGGGTGCAGGGCGAGGGAGGGCTGGGCGGTGTTGGTCAGCAGATAGGGGGCGCCGCGGGGCGAGGGAGGGCGGGCGCAGGGCAAGGGAGGGCTGGGCGGTGTTGGTCAGCAGATAGGGGGCGCTGCGGGGCGAGGGAGGGCGGGCGCAGGGCGAGGGAGGGCTGGGCGGTGTTGGTCAGCAGATAGGGGGTGCCGCGGGGCGAGGGAGGGCGGGCGCAGGGCGAGGGAGGGCTGGGCGGTGTTGGTCAGCAGATAGGGGGCGCCGCGGGGGCACAGGGAGGGGTGGGACACCCCTTTGGGGTCGGGAGGGGGGGGTGGTGGAGCGGGGTTTGTACAGGTGGGAGATCAGTCCCAGGACGGTGTAGAGGGAGCTTTACTCTGTATCTAACCCCCCTGTCCCTGGGAGTGGGGGGACGGTGTAGAGGGAGCTTTACTCTGTATCTAACCCCCTGTCCCTGGGAGTGGGGGGGACGGTGTAGAGGGAGCTTTACTCTGTATCTAACCCCCTGTCCCTGGGAGTGGGGGGGACGGTGTAGAGGGAGCTTTACTCTGTATCTAACCCCCCTGTCCCTGGGAGTGGGGGGGACGGTGTAGAGGGAGCCTTACCCTGTATCTGAGCCTGTGCTGGTCTGGGGAGAGTTGATGTGTAAAGTTGCTAATAAAATGATCTCACTTCTCGCCTGCCGTCCCTCGGTCCTTTATTATTGCAAATGAATCATTGCGTCCACTTCCTGAATATTAACGCTGAGATCACCACAGGGAGGAAGGAGCCCTCCCTCTGGCTCTCCTCCCCACTGCGTCCATCTCATTCCCTTCATTTAGCTCCTCTCTCTCTCTGTGTCAGGGACCCCTGTTAAAGAGGGAGTCTCTCTCTCTCTGTGTCAGGGACCCCTGTTAAAGAGGGAGTCTCTCTCTCTCTCTCTCTCTCTGTGTCAGGGACCCCTGTTAAAGAGGGAGTCTCTCTCTCTCTCTCTCTCTCTCTCTCTCTGTGTCAGGGACCCCGGTTAAAGAGGGAGTCTCTCTCTCTCTCTCTCTCTGTGTCAGGGACCCCTGTTAATGAGGGAGTCTCTCTCTCTCTCTCTCTGTGTCAGGGACCCCTGTTAAAGAGGGAGTCTCTCTCTCTCTCTCTCTCTCTCTGTGTCAGGGACTCCTGTTAAAGAGGGAGTCTCTCTCTCTCTCTCTGTGTCAGGGACCCCTGTTAATGAGGGAGTCTCTCTCTCTCTCTCTGTGTCAGGGACCCCTGTTAAAGAGGGAGTCTCTCTCTCTCTCTCTCTCTCTGTGTCAGGGACTCCTGTTAAAGAGGGAGTCTCTCTCTCTCTCTCTCTCTCTCTCTGTGTCAGGGACCCCTGTTAAAGAGGGAGTCTCTCTCTCTCTCTCTCTCTGTGTCAGGGACCCCTGTTAAAGAGGGAGTCTCTCTCTCTCTCTCTCTCTCTCTGTGTCAGGGACCCCTGTTAAAGAGGGAGCTTCTCTCTCTCTCTCTGTGTCAGGGACCCCTGTTAAAGAGGGAGTCTCTCTCTCTCTCTCTGTGTCAGGGACCCCTGTTAAAGAGGGAGTCTCTCTCTCTCTCTCTCTCTCTCTCTGTGTCAGGGACCCCTGTTAAAGAGGGAGTCTCTCTCTCTCTGTGTCAGGGACCCCTGTTAAAGAGGGAGTCTCTCTCTCTCTCTCTCTCTCTCTGTGTCAGGGACCCCTGGTAAAGAGGGAGTCTCTCTCTCTCTCTCTCTGTGTCAGGGACCCCTGTTAAAGAGGGAGTCTCTCTCTCTCTCTCTCTGTGTTAGGGACCCCTGGTAAAGAGGGAGTCTCTCTCTCTCTCTCTCTGTGTCAGGGACCCCTGTTAAAGAGGGAGTCTCTCTCTCTCTCTCTCTCTCTCTCTGTGTCAGGGACCCCTGTTAAAGAGGGAGTCTCTCTCTCTCTCTCTCTCTCTCTGTGTGTCAGGGGCCCCTGTTAAAGAGGGAGTCTCTCTCTCTCTCTCTCTCTCTCTCTGTGTCAGGGACCCCTGTTAAAGAGGGAGTCTCTCTCTCTCTCTCTCTGTGTCAGGGACCCCTGTTAAAGAGGGAGTCTCTCTCTCTCTCTCTGTCAGGGACCCCTGTTAAAGAGGGAGTCTCTCTCTCTCTGTGTCAGGGACCCCTGTTAAAGAGGGAGTCTCTCTCTCTCTCTCTCTGTGTCAGGGACCCCTGTTAAAGAGGGAGTCTCTCTCTCTCTCTCTGTGTCAGGGACCCCTGTTAAAGAGGGAGTCTCTCTCTCTGTGTGTGTCAGGGACTCCTGTTAAAGAGGGAGTCTCTCTCTCTCTCTGTGTCAGGGACCCCTGTTACAGAGGGAGTCTCTCTCTCTCTCTCTCTCTGTGTCAGGGACCCCTGTTAAAGAGGGAGCCTCTCTCTCTCTCTCTCTCTCTGTGTCAGGGACCCCTGTTAAAGAGGGAGTCTCTCTCTCTGTGTGTGTCAGGGACTCCTGTTAAAGAGGGAGTCTCTCTCTCTCTCTGTGTCAGGGACCCCTGTTACAGAGGGAGTCTCTCTCTCTCTCTCTCTGTGTCAGGGACCCCTGTTAAAGAGGGAGCCTCTCTCTCTCTCTCTCTGTGTCAGGGACCCCTGTTAAAGAGGGAGTCTCTCTCTCTCTCTCTCTCTCTGTGTCAGGGACCCCTGTTAAAGAGGGAGTCTCTCTCTCTCTCTCTCTGTGTCAGGGACCCCTGTTAAAGAGGGAGTCTCTCTCTCTCTCTCTCTCTGTGTCAGGGACCCCTTGTTAAAGAGGGAGCCTCTCTCTCTCTCTCTCTCTCTCTCTGTGTCAGGGACCCCTGTTAAAGAGGGAGTCTCTCTCTCTCTCTCTGTGTCAGGGACCCCTGTTAAAGAGGGAGTCTCTCTCTCTGTGTGTGTCAGGGACTCCTGTTAAAGAGGGAGTCTCTCTCTCTCTCTGTGTCAGGGACCCCTGTTACAGAGGGAGTCTCTCTCTCTCTCTCTCTGTGTCAGGGACCCCTGTTAAAGAGGGAGTCTCTCTCTCTCTCTCTCTCTCTCTGTGTCAGGGACCCCTGTTAAAGAGGGAGTCTCTCTCTCTCTCTCTCTGTGTCAGGGACCCCTGTTAAAGAGGGAGTCTCTCTCTCTCTCTCTCTCTGTGTCAGGGACCCCTTGTTAAAGAGGGAGCCTCTCTCTCTCTCTCTCTCTCTCTCTCTGTGTCAGGGACCCCTGTTAAAGAGGGAGTCTCTCTCTCTCTCTGTGTGTGTGTCAGGGACCCCTGTTAAAGAGGGAGTCTCTCTCTCTCTCTCTCTCTGTGTCAGGGACCCCTTGTTAAAGAGGGAGCCTCTCTCTCTCTCTGTGTCAGGGACCCCTGTTAAAGAGGGAGTCTCTCTCTCTCTCTCTCTGTGTCAGGGACCCCTGTTAAAGAGGGAG